>NC_056627.2:200406960-200544460 GCF_002870075.4 Lactuca sativa | reverse complement strand
TGAACATAAATACAATACTTAATTAAACATTTTTTCGAATATAAATACGATTTTTCTGCATTAATACGTGTAATATGAAAAAAAACTTATGATAAAAATGTAAAAAAAAAAAAAAGAGTTAATGTCATAAACGCCATTAGTTATATGTCGTTATATATAATTTTCCCCAAAATTTTATTTTGTTGCATCAAAACCATTATTTTATGGATACCATTTCAATTCTTAGACCATAGCTGTGTAATATCTGGAATCTAAAAGGTCAATTTTTGAAGTGAACCCCTCATTTCTAAAGATCAACTCGTCGAGTTTGGGGCAAGAAAGTCAACGTGTTGTAAAGTTGGGGTGTGGGTTTTTGGAAGACCAACTCGACCAGTTGGGGTGGATCAACTCGACGAGTTGGACGGGGTTTGGAAAACCCTAAAATCGGAACATTGCACCCTAAATCTCGAAACCCTAAGCCATTTTTGGTGATTGTGAGCTAATCTTATGCATTCTTGGTGAGTTTGAAGAAGAAGTAGCTTGAAGGAGGAGCAAGAATGTGTAGTAGGATTGTAGATCTCGAAGTTTGGTTTCATTTCTGATTCATTTGAGGTATAAAGCGTCAACCTTGTACATGGCATGCTTAGATCTAGTCTTAGGATGCTTTGTTTCATGTTGTGGTTCAATTATAATGGTTGTTAAGATTTGGACGTCCCATTTGGGCAAAACCTTCCGGATCTAGGGTCTTGAGGGGCTTGCATGGCATAAAGGTGCCAACTTTGTGGCCCTAGTAGCCCTATGCAACCACTAAACTCTTGTTTTGGCCTTTCAAGCCCCAAATGGCCATACATGTGGACACAATTTAGGACTGTGAGTGATATTTTGGTTCTTATGGTCCAGATCTATGACCTCATGGTCTACCTTGTAGCTTTGGTGGCTTTGGATTAAGAGTTTGGCCCTTTTTGGGCTAGGGTTTGAGCTTATTCTCTTTAGGAAGGGATTAATGGGTTAAGTTGGAAACTTTACCCTTCTAAAAGGTATTTCCAGTCTAGAGCTAGAGTATTGGGTTCAGATCCGAACAACAAAGGCTTAATGCATTAAGAAGGGGTTAATAGAATAAAGAACTCGACGAGTTCATCAGAGGAAACTGAAGAGTTGATTTGAAGTGTACTGATTCTATTGAAATAGAAGAACTCAACGAGTGTGGGGAAAACTCGATGAGTTGATGTGAGATATCGCGATTTTTTGGTTTACGAAAACTCGACGAGTTGAAGGAATAACCTGACGAGTTGAGTCAACTCGGAGCGTTGACTTTGACTTTGAATTGGATGTTGAATTTGACCAAGGTCGACCCCTGGAGGGTTATAAAGTACGTAATGGGTTCTAAAGGGTATTTCCATATAAGGGTTTGGGCCCAATTTGGAAAATTGGGCCAATGATGGGCTTTCATGGATTTTATAGTTTGGGCCTTGATGGGTCGGGGGTGAAACGGTCATTTCACCCCAAGTAAGGATTATGGATCATGGTTTGGAATCTAATTGCTTATTGGGTGATGTTTCGGTATGGATAGCTCGGGGAATTGTCAGGGCAGCAGCTAAGGATTTCGTGCAGTAAGCTTCACCATTCGAGGTGAGTCTCCTAACTGGTTGTATGGGTCGAAGGAACCAATGTAGGTCCATTTGGTTTATGTGTTGTAGGAAGACCCGGGGTTATCCTTAGGCATTATGTATGAAAGACCAAGAGTTGGCTCCTGGCATACTGGATGTTGATCATCTAAGTAGAGTAATATGTATGCTAGTTGTCTTTGTGATACTTGCATGGAAGAACAGGAGGTGGCTCTTGGCACTTGTCTGTAAGGCCTAGGGAGTGGCCCCTGGCTTGGCAAGAAAGACCACGAGGTGGCCCGTGGCATAATGGAAAGACTATGTGCGGCACATAACACCTTTATTGATTATGATAAATGAATGATATGTATAGCTCACGGTTATGTATGGAATGAATGGATCAGTTGATATGTAAGGTATGTGGTATTTAGGGAACGCACTAAGGTTCGTGCTTATGGTATTCAGTTTTGGTTTCAGATACCTCCAGTTTGCAAACAGAGGAGCTTAGGACGATTGCAGCACATACACCTGTGTTTTCCGCAATGTTTGATTTCTGGGAATGAACTCTAATAAATGTTTTATAAATGTTACAAAGCTACAAATGTGTTTTAGTTATATTAAAAATGAAATTTTTGTTCTTGAATTTTGGGATGTTACAAGTTGGTTCTAGAGCCTTGGTTTGAGGGATTCAGGCATACTCTCGGGTGTGTCTGAACTCAAACGGAGGGCTTGATGAATTTTTTATAAAATAAACATTTAACTACAAAAGAATTTCTAAGCAAAGCAAGGGGTGTGATGCGTGCAATCGACCGAGTTCAAGTAAGTGGTTCCCAAAATACCAACACATGTTTGTTATGTGATATGATATGATTATGTGATTAACATGCTAGATTAGAGCTAAGGATCTAGGAGAGATGCCTTTGTATGCTTATATGAGCTTGTAGATTTGCATGCTAGAATTGATAAGCTAGTGGCAGGATGACCTGTGTAGGTTATGCCTAACTGTATAAGCCTTCAAATTGCATGCTAGTATAGATTCCTGATTAGAGGATAGAATGGATTGATTGGAGTATGTTGGTTAGTTTTTCCATTGTCTGAATGTTGCTTACCTTGTGCTTTTTGGGACTCTTAGCAATATGAGTTGGCTACTAAGTGAATATGTCAAGTCATATTTGGCATAAGCTGGATAATCTTAGAGTGATGGATTTGACCCTATTGCACAGCTCTTGTCTGAGTCCAATCGTTCTAGAGTTGAGTCTTTTACTCGAAGGATTATATGATCTCTATTGCATGTGGCTATATTCATGAGGTAGCTAGTTGACATTAATGGGAATCGTTCAGCGGATGAGAACTGGGTGGGTTCGCTAACCTAGGAAAGCCTAGGATATGCGGCAGTTGGTTAGTAGTATGGTTCAGTGAGTACTGACATAATAGGTTGAAGAAGTGACTTAGAGGATTCAGGAGGATTGTTGAGGAAAGTATGGATAGGTGTGGAAGGTAGTATTGCGCCCGTACTACTGAAAGCACAGGATCTATACTAGAATTAGTGAGAGTCTTCGAGAATCTAATAAGCTTATGAGAGGTGGATTCTTGGGCGATTTCTGATTGTTGGCTTGATCGTGTTGCAGTTTGAAGATGAGCTCTCTGGGAGATGGTCCTGTTTCGGGTTCCTGCTCAGGTATAGGTGTAGAGCCAATTAGCAAGAAGTTGCGGGAGTTCATTTCATCGGAGATCACTCGCTGTGTTTTGGAGATAGTGGGCGAGTGCTTGGGCATGTTCTGTGCGGAGATTATGTCTATCATTGGAGCTCGCACACTGACATTCTAGGAGTTCCATGCTTGTAGAGCTCCTGCATTCCATGCTAATACGTTCAGGACGAATTTTTGCCCCAAGGAGGCGAAGGTCAGATATGCTTCCTGCCTGTTGAAGGATCGGGCACGTGATTTGTGGGAGGATATCGGTAGTGAGTTGGGTAATGATGCAGTCAATGCTATGTCATGGGATGACTTCTCGAACAGGTTCCTAGCCGAGTTTGCACCGATGATTAAGGTGTAGTAGTTGGTGCGAGAGTTTCTCGATCTCCGCCAGACTACAGAGACTGTGGCAGAGATCATTGCCAAGTTTTATGAGAGGGCTTTATTGGTACCACAATATGTAGCAGATGAGGAGATGAAGAAAGTGAGGTCTCATGATATGCTGCAGGATGACATCAGGAAATTTGTGAGTATTTCAGGGTGCGAGAACCTGAATGATATGATCGCTAGAGCCCGAGAGCAGGAGATTGATTTGGAGCATATTGAGAAGAGGAGGTCAGATCAGGTGCACATTTTAGAGGGTCCTGGGAAGAGACCCAAGACTTCCGATCAGTTGTTGAGAGGCCTGCAGGTCTGAAGTCAATGCAACACATATGGGAAACTACACGATGGAGTCTACCATTCCAAGTGTCTGGGCTGCTACAAGTGTGGCCGGGTTGGCCATGTCAGCAAGGGCTATCCTCAGGGAGCAAGTCCATTATGCTTTCACTGTGATCAGGTGGTCTACAAGAAATCCGAATGTCCGATGCTAAGGGGAGGAGCAGTGAGAGCGCCTACTCTAGCTACTTTGAGGATCACCTATGGACGAGCTGGTAGAGCAGGAGCCCAGCCAAGAGGAGTTGAGTTCTACAGGGATGTATCTTTTGCCTTCTTTCAGGTTATTTATATCCGTGTTTATGGTTGTTGGAATCTTACATCGGTTTGGATAAGCATACATTCGATTCATTTCTTTGTCCATGTATGAGTTATATCTTCAAATATTGTTATATACCATTTGCATACCATGAAGTACTAAGTGGTTAGTGAAAGGTCGTTTCCCTTTTTGCTGGTTGGGAGTGGTTAGTGTTATCTTAGGTTAGGGTAGAGATCGGTTCAGGGACATTGTGTAAAGGTCTACGGTCAGGGACCGCAAGATGATTATTCAACATTGTCAAGATTCCCTGGATTCAGTTATTGTGCTTCGATTAATTTGTTGGAAACGCCAAGAGAGGTGGTCTATCGCCGAGGTTTTGCTATGAGCATCGGTTAATTGGACTTCAAAATTTCAGTACGGTATCATTTCAAGGCATCTGGAGTTATCACTATTGCTAGGATTTAGAAAGTGTTCATCTAGTCTTTAGAGGTTGTATGGTCTTTTAAGTTCAGCTAGTAATGGGTCGCTAGCATTAGTAAGAACCGATTGTAAGTAGATCGATCATCGAAAGGTAGGAACGATCGGAAATCCTTCCATTTCTTGTATGCCATGGAGAGTTAGTCGGATCGAAATGGGGGAGAACCATTTAGGTACCCAAGATAGAAGAAAATGAGAAATTGGGATGAGCTCGTATCCCTACCAGGAACGTAAAAGTGGCCCAAGTGGCTGCTTGAATGGAGGATAGTGTGAGTTGGAAATTCGGGAAACTTCCTGACTTTGGGACCACATCTAATTGATGTGTAGTGGACTATGGGGAACCAGGTTGAGGATCCCAGATAAGACATGAGTTCAGTGTGGGACGTTAGACCGTGTGTGTGCTCGACTTTGGGTGTGTTCAGATTGGTAATCAACGCTAAGACCATGGTCAGCGGTTGAGCTAGTGTAGAAGTGTTGTAAGACTGCAGGGTGGCTCGTAGCATTCACTAGTTAGCAGGTAGTGTAGAAGTGTTGTAAGGCTGCGGGGTGGCCCGTAGCATTCACTAGTCAACAAATAGTGTAAAAGTGTTGTAAGAGTGCCGAATAACCCGTATCATTCACTAGTCAGCAGATAGTGTAGAAGTATTGTAAGACTGCGGGGTGGCCCGTAGCATTCACAAGTTGGAAAATATAGTAGAAGCATTGTAGGAGCCCGTAGCATTCAATAGTTGATAGATAGAGTAGAAACGTTGTAAGACTGCAGGGGTGGCCCACAGCATTTGTTAGTTCTCCGTTAGTATAGTGATGTAGTAAGACTACGGGGGTGGCCCGTAGCATCCACTAGTGGTGAGTTAGTATGGGAATGTTGTAAGACTATGGGGAGGCCCGTAGCATTCATCGGTCCCTATTCGATAGTGAGAATGTGACAGATTTGTGATTCACTCACAGATTCTTCAGATGATTTATACCAGGGTGGGTCAATCACACGAATATATGTAGGCCACAATATGGTCAGATTCGGGATACGGTAGGTTGTTGGTAACCAGGCGTGATGTAAGACTACAATGTTTCTGGTAGCATTCACTTTTCGTATTAGATTCGGTGGCGACAGGTAGTCGGACTGTTATGATCGGGAGGATCAGAAGGAATAATGGAGCCATGAGTGGGAATATGGTTAGGGAATATTTAGATAGCCGAATTTCTCTTCGGAAGTTGCACGCCATGACTGTGAGGTTGCTATTTGGCTCAACAACCGGGTAGGAATCCGATATTCCGGATAGCGACAGTGATTTGGGATTTTGCGTAGAGTAGCTTGTGGACAGGAAGACGCTAAGTCACTTGTAATTGGATTAAATAATCTCAAAGTAATAGATTTGGCCCTGTTGTGCAGCTCTTGTCTGAGTCTAACTGTTGTATGGATGAGTCTTCTACTCGAAGGATTATTTGAGCCTCTTTTCGAGTTAAGTGTTCTATAGCGGTATATGGTTAGTGACTTTGTCTCTATCGAGATGACAATGTGATCCGAGATTGGAATCATTTTGTGTGGTGCGAGACTCTATGAGGATGGCTTGGTGCTAGTTTGGTGTAAAGGGTCTGACAGGGATTCAGACCATTGAGAGTTAGGTTTCGGATTCTAGATAAGTTGGGTCAGCTTCCATTCGAGAGTTTGAGGATTCGTTCTTCATTGGATTGGGGAAACTAATCCAAGATTGGTTTCGTCAGATCTGGATAGATCATTTTTGGGAGTCTTATGATTGTAGATTTCAGGTCTCAGAAGGTAGAAGTGGCTTGCAAGGGGTGAAGGTTCGGGAGTTATTTCCAAGATAGAAGTCTTGGTTGCCTTAGGAAGGACATCTATTACATGCGGTGATGATAGTACCCTCAGGATGGCGGGTGTCGGTACTCGTGGGAAACATCAGTTGGTTCATGGCAGCTAGTGGTGACCACGGGCATAGCATGGAAACTATACTCGGGATAGGCGACTGCAGCAGACTTCGAGGACGAAGTCTAGTTTAAGTGGCGGAGAGTTGTAACATTTGGAATCTAGAAGGTCAATTTTGGAAATGAAACCCTCATTTTTAAAGATCAACTCATCGAGTTTGGGGCAAGAAACTCGACGTGTTGGAAAGTTGGGCATGCATTTTTGGAAGACCAACTCGATGAGTTGGGGAGGATCAACTCGAAGAGTTGGACGGGGTTTGGGAAACCCTAAAATCGGGACTTTGCACCCTATTTAAACAACTTACGCCCTAGGGGATGTGACAACCCGAAATTTCCATTCTGTACAAACTATATCACTTCAATAGAAGTTGTAGCAGTCATAGTTAATTTTCAGACTTTTCGCGTAAGTTTGAGTAATTTAGGGTTTACACTTCAGGAAATATCAGGAGAGTGGGTGCACTAGAGTTTTGTGCAACACTGTTATTCCAACACTCTATTATATTAGAGATCATTACAGGAATAAAAATATTTTCTGCCAAAAATATCTCAGGACTATAAATAGAATTCTGAACCAAATTCATTCATTATTCACATTTCCAACTAGAGAAAAGCCATTTTCTCTCTCACGGATCTTCGGGTTTTTATCCCAAATCGTGAGTACCTCTTTCTAGTAAGGTTAGAAAGCTTTATATGTGTTAATAACATGATTTAGAAGGCTAAATCACTAGATCTAGGAGTTTACTCCCCAAGGTGTTCTTGGGCGGTAAACTCCCGAAACCGAGCCTAGCTTGTTCCTTGTGTTATGCTACTGCCTTAGACTCAATTGTAGGTGTATTAAGGACAAGAAAACAATCAAAGAACACAAACAAATGAGAGTTTACGACCCAAGTGTATCTTAGGCCGTAAACTCCATAGAAATGGACCAAAGGGTGTTTTTAAGACACCTAAAGCCCTAGACCTTTACATGGAATTGTTTCCCACTTAACTGAAGGACCAAAGCACATCAAAATCACTTATCAAAGTGATTTTACGGCCAAGACTTTGTTCTTGGGCCGTAAACATGAAAGAATGGCACCAAAGTGTGCCTAATGTCTTCATATGCTTGGAATAAAAGCCTAGAACTTATACCACCTATGCTTGAGGCTTGAAATCAACAAGAACACCATTCCAAGGGAGTTTACGGCCGTAAAATCCAAAGGAAATGGCCTTAGGGCCGTAAACTCCTTAATGGAGTGTTTCTAGACCTTAAACCCTTCCAAGGATTTAACCACCAAGTTGGAATAATTCTAGGAATCATTTGGAACTTCAAAACACACAAAAAACCCATGGTTGGGAGTTTACGGCCGTAAACTCAAGAGTTTACAACCGTGAACTCCATGTGTGTTAGTATATGAGGAGTAAACTCATATATGGGGTCCTTTGGAACCCTAAACACAAGTGCCTTGTCCCACAATAGCTTAGATGCAATCCTTAGGGCTTAAAACACTTATATAAAGTGTTTATTATGTCTAGGATGTCTTAGCTTTATCAACTAGTAACTTAAGACTAATTGAGTGCATATATGTGTGCTTATATGTTCATTAGGATCGTAGTGTGTGTACAAGTCATCACTTGACACCTAGCAATCCTATACCGTTCAGTTCATCCCAATCACCAACTTCAGGTGAGTTCATACCCCTTAATCAATGTTTTAAATGATTTTAAATGCTTTAATGGGGGGGGGGATACAAGTAGAAAACAGTATGTTATTAAATCAATCTTATGTATTTTATAACTGTGTTTTCACTCAGTAGATTTCACATATTTCAAAAGGTGTCACATGAAATGGTTTTCTATCTTAAAATACTTTAATAACAAGAGTATTAGTTTTGAAATGTTTATTAAAATGACATCAAGTCACTCTTAATTATTGTTCAAAACTCCTAGATATCTTGCAAAACCATTATTTTACCTTCTTGAATCAAACTATACTTATGCGCATATGTTCATTTATATGTTAGAGATTATAGTTTTCATTCTTCGTTCAGTTTCCCACACCCTGGTGTATCGAGGGTGCATAAATCTACTTGAACAACCACTTACTTTCCAGTTAATTATCATAGGGATAGTTAGAAGGAACAAAACATTATTCCTATTACAAGGAATCACACAAGAGTCAGTTCATTCATGAGTCTATACTAGTACATTACCTGATACATGAGTACATTTACAGTTGATTACATGATACTTGAGTACGTTTACATATACTTACATGATACATGACCACGCTTACATGAACACATTACATGAATACCATACATGAACACTGTTACTTAGGTGCATTATCCTGTATTTACTTACCTGGATACTTGTACTTAGAACTACAAGGATGATTTATTAGTACTTACTGTGTAAATTATCTTTCCTATCCCAGTTCAATGGGATAATTCGGCGGGACTTACCATTCCGAACCCCACTGATTAGCACCAGTGGTCGATGAATGTCTACGGATGTTTAAGGTTGTTACTTACTTAGTAGTCAGTGACGGGACTAACCATCCCTCTGTCCAACTGTTGCAACAGTGGATGAGTTGTGAATCTTTGGAGGATCATTAGGTTAACGATCGATATTAGGAGATCGATGTTGGGACTAACCCTCCCTCCACCCTGCTGCCGCTACAGAGGATGAGGGGACACTCTCCGGATGTCCATAGGGTCTATCTTTCGCTTCGGCGATGTCGTGTTTGTCCTGGTAACTCAAGACAATAACACTTACATGATTGCATTTTTCCTGATTACTTTATTTTGTGATACTTTCACATAAACGAGGAGTTAGAACATTCGGGTCTTGTTAGAAGACTACATAGTCATAACAAAACATTCGGGTCTTGGTAGAAGACTACACTTCATACTTATAGAGCATTCGGGTCTTGGTAGAAGACTACATAGTCATAACAAAACATTCGGGTCTTGGTAGAAGACTACACTTCATACTTATAGAACATTCGGGTCTTGGTAGAAGACTACATAGTCATAACAAAACATTCGGGTCTTGGTAGAAGACTACACTTCATACTTATAGGAAATAAGGGATTTTCTAGGGTTTTTCATACTTACATCCACATTTTCATTTAAAGGTTTACATGGCCTTCATGATAGATTTTCATAAGCAAGACAATGACACTTAATTACTTATGAATTCAGCAGCTTTAAAGCTGATACTCTCTTTCAAAATAACTTGTATTCTCAGGTCAACAGTAGACAGGTACGATGGCCAGGTTTTGAGAAGACGGAGCAGAAAAGACTCGTCTTTTATTTTGATTGTATATTTTTGGTGTCTTACTACAATGAAAGAACACACATATATTAAAATTCTACTTGTAATGCAATGGATGATGTTGTTGCTTGTTTATTATATTACACTGTTGTGATACTGTACATGACGTCCTCCACCCCTGAACGTTTCCGTCATTCGTGGTTTTGGGGTGTGACAGATTGGTATCTGAGCATTGTTTATAGTGAATATAGTATATCAACCCATAAAAGATATACTAACTATAAATACATCGGGATTAAAACACTCTGTCTCAGAGTTATACTTTTAAATAATAAAATATTTAAGTAAGTATACGTGCCTGCATTCATACTAAAATCAGTGTCACAATGACAAGAACAAAAGTATTACGATTGTTGAATATCACAAGTAAGCCTGGGGATATATGGTCAGTCTTGGGAATGGCATAGCCTGATCAACTATGCTGGTCCGAGGAGTGATTAGCATATGCCTAAGAATGGTTGTGATATGGCAACAAGTCTAAAAACTTACCAACACAACCATAAAGAAATACCATAGGGGTATTTAGTCTTACTGTAATTATCTTAGTTAGTTCGTCTATTTTAGCTATTTCTTATATCCCTTTTCTCACGTAGATTAAAATGGCTGGATTTCACCATGGCGATCCGTACTTCCCAAACCAAGGCAATGTTGGTTGGCTAGAGGCAGAACCAGAAGATGATCACCCAATCCCTTTGGATGATCACCATGCTGAGGGTTTTTCTGATAGTTCTGACTCAGAGCCAGAAGTCAACAACCTACCCCTAAATGCTCAAAACCCAAACCTGAACCCCCGCCCTGTGTTTCAAGGACCCACACCTCTGTGGGCCACTAACTTGATTACATGGAGTCATGAACAAGGTCAGCCCATTCCCTACAATGGAGACCGAAGTTTCTACAACCTCACTGAAGGGGGTTCTGCTGATAGAGTCCTACCGATCATGGTGCGTAGGATTTCTCGGAACACGATAATGGCTCAGGCGACTATAAATCAAGTCTTGGAAGTTGACGCCAACTCTGGTGTTAACACTGTCCACATTCGCCAAATAGAGTCTGCTCATGAAAGGACTCTGGTCTGCAATGCAAATCTGCAGAGGGAACTTGTTGAAACCCGAGCTGAAGTTATAGAACTTCGAGCTCAGCAAGCAAGGTCGGACAGGCGTATAAGGGACATTAAACGTCTACTGTCGGGATCGAGAACTCATGCAAGCAGTTCTCGTCGCCGATAGAATATCGTCAACTCATCTTTTGGATATAACCTAGTTTATGTAAAAATTTGGTCTAATTTCCTATCTGTATAAATCTTAGACCTGTTAGGTCTTGATCTAGTCTTAATTCTGTCAACATTTTCCATCTTGGTTGATGTAAGGCCTACTTCTAGGCCATTTTTCCCGAACTTGTTACATCTGTAATTCCAGTATTATTGACAGATATCTAATCTTATGGAAATCATTATCTAAATGTTGTCATCTTCATTTAAATCATTCCATTCATTTTGTTGTTGGACTATGGGGAGTTAGTCCATGAGAAACATTCATTAATCATTTATTCTTATCCATGTCGTCATCTTTTAAACGTACAGTTAAAGATACCGCCACACAGAAGTACAAGACGTAACCCAAACAATGAAGCACCGATGCCACCACCTCCACCACCACCTGTACCTCTTCAACCACCTAATCCTTTCGATGCCAACATGTTCCAGGCAGCTTTCATAGCAGCAGTTGCAGCTGCTGTGTCAGCAATCAACGCTCCTGCCCCTAGTGGATCAGAAACAGGTGCACCACCCTCGAACCACGGCGAAAGCCATGGACACCCTCGGGGATGCACCTACAAGGACTTCACAAATGCCAAACCCCGCAGCTTCAATGGTACTGGTGGGGTTACGGTGTTAAGACAGTGGATTGAGAAGATGGAATCTGTCTTCGAGATCTGCGGATGCCAAGAAGGCAACAAGGTCAAGTTCGCAGCTTGTACCTTCTCTGACAGAGCACTAACGTGGTGGAACAGCCATGTTAACTATCTGACTTTGGTGGTGGCGTATTCCATCAGCTGGGAAAAGTTAAAGGACATGCTGATGAAAGAATACTGTCCTTGAGGCGAGGTACAAAAACTCGAGCAGGAATTATGGGGTCTACAAATGGTTGGATCCGACATCACGACCTACACAAATAGGTTCCGTGATCTGGGAAACTTATGCCCTGACATGGTTGCTCTCCGGAGCAAAAAGATAGAGAGGTATATCTGGGGACTTTCGCCCCAGATCCAGTCAAGCGTGATAGCTTCCAGGCCTATTACTTTCGATAGCGCCAAAGAGCTAGCACAGTCTCTCATAGACCACAGGAAACCTCAAAACCCATCAATCCCTATACCCGTACCAAAAAAGTCCAACCCCGACCACAACAGGAAGGGGTGGAATAAGAGGAAAAGAGGGGCTTCGAAGGGATCCTCCAAGAAACAACAACTTGTGGCGATCAATGCTGCCACAGTTACTCCTATTGTCTCTGCGAACCTCTTACCAGCAAAAACATATGCTGGAACTCTCCCGAAGTGCACCAAGTGCAACATCCACCACCACAGACCTTGCAAGGAGATGCAGTGCTCTAACTGCAACAGGAAGGGACACACAGTCCGTTTCTGCAAGACTCCAACAGCTCAGGCCGCCCAGGTTCCTAACGCCGGTATGGGCCAAGCTTGCTACGGTTGTGGCGAAGTGGGCCACTACAAGAGGAACTGCCCTAAAGCAGGAATGGCTGGCGGAGTAGGAAGAGTTATGGCCCTAGGCCACGAGGAAGCGGTAGCTGATCCTATGATAGTTACTGGTACGTTTCTCCTCAATAACTCATATGCTTGCATACTTTTCGATAGTGGAGCCGAGAAAAGTTTTGTAAGTCACAAATTTGCACACCTGCTTAAACAAAAACCATGTGCATTAGATAATTCATTCACGGTAGAAATGGCTAACGGGAAAACAGAGAGTACAAACTGCATATACGTAGGTTGTACCTTAACTTTAGATGGCCATACTTTCAAGATAGATCTTATGCCAGTCCCAATTAAATGTTTCGACGTTATCATCGGTATGGATTGGTTGAGTCTTCTTCGCGCCGACATTATGTGCTTCGAAAAAGCAGTTCGTCTTAACCTTCCTAACAATGAAAATTTAATTATCTACGGCGACAAACCTAGTACGAGCCTTCGCATCATCTCGTTTATTCAAACCCAGAAGTGCTTGCGGAAGGAGTACCATGCATTTCTCGCACACGTCGTCGATACCAGTCAAGAACTGAAAGACATCCAGAAAATCCCAGAAGTACGCGACTTTCCCGACATATTCCCAGAAGAACTTCCCGGTTTACCACCACAACGCCAAGTCGAGTTCAGAATCGACTTAGTGCCAGGGGCTACCCCCGCAGCCAAATATCCTTATCATCTGGCACCGACTGAAATGCAGGAACTTTCCAGTCAACTTAACGAACTTCTCAAGAAGGGATTCATTCGACCAAGCTTCTCACCCTGGGGAGCACCGGTCTTGTTCGTCAAGAAGAAAGATGGATCGTTTCGCATGTGCATCGACTATAGAGAACTCAACAAACTTACCATTAAAAATCGTTATCCCTTGCCCCACATTGACGATTTATTTGATCAACTTCAAGGAGCCAACTACTTCTCGAAGATAGATCTCTGATCCGGATATCACCAACTACGAGTGTTAGAGGAGGATGTTCCCAAGACAGCCTTCCGAACTCGTTACGGGCACTACGAGTTTGTAGTGATGCCGTTCGGATTAACTAACGCGCCCGTAATATTCATGGATCTGATGAATAGGGTGTGTCGTCCTTACTTGGATCAGTTCGTCATCGTCTTCATTGATGACATACTCATCTACTCTCGAAGTAAGGAGGAGCATAGTCAACATCTCCGTAAAATCTTAGAAACATTGCGATCGGAGAAGCTCTACGCGAAGTTCTCAAAGTGCGAATTTTGGATTCGGCGAGTCGAATTCTTGGGCCATGTTGTTAGCGAAGAGGGAATACACATGGACCCTTCTAAAATTAAGGCCATCGAGAACTGGTCAGCACCAAAGACACCTACTGAAATTCGTCAATTTCTAGGTCTAGCTGGCTACTATCGCAGGTTCATTCAGAACTTCTCCAACATAGCGAAACCTCTTACCACCCTGACCCAGAAAGGCGTGGCATTTGACTGGGAAGAGAAACAAGAAAGAGCGTTCCAAACGCTCAAACGAGCCTTGTGCACCACCCTGATACTATCCCTTCCCGAAGGGATAGAATACTTCATTGTCTATTGCGATGCATCCAATCAAGGACTCGGATGTGTTCTGATGCAGCGAGGTAAACTCATCGCCTATGCCTCGAGACAGCTGAAGACACATGAGGTTAACTACACAACCCACGATCTTGAACTAGGAGCAGTTGTGTTTGCTCTGAAGATCTGGCGACATTACCTGTATGGTACAAAAAGCACGATCTTTACAGACCATAAGAGTCTACAACACATTTTCGATCGGAAAGAGCTTAACATGAGACAACGACGGTGGGTCGAGCTACTTAGTGATTACGAGTGCGAAATTCGTTATCATCCGGGTAAAGCCAATGTAGTAGCCGACGCCCTAAGTCGGAAAGAATATATTGGTCGTAGAGTCAAATCTTTGACTCTAACTATCCATTCACACTTGTCCACGCAAATAAAGGAGGCTCAGCTCGACGCTTTGAAACCTGAAAACGTGGCTGGTGAGTCCCTTAGAGGGATGGATAAGAACTTAGAAGTCAAGGGTGGCGGAGCCTTGTACCTCATGGATCGGATCTGGACACTGAAACACGGTGGCTTCAGAGACTTGGTCATGACCGAAGCTCACAACACACGTTATTCCGTCCACCCGGGTTCAGATAAGATGTATCTGGATCTTAAAAAGTTATACTGGTGGCCTAACATGAAAGCAGATATTGCTACCTTCGTGAGTAAATGCCTGACTTGCGCAAAGGTGAAGGTCGAATACCAGAAACCCTCCGGTCTTCTACAACAACCGGAGATACCAGAATGGAAGTGGGAGCGGATCACTATGGACTTCATAACCAAGTTGCCCAAGACGACGGGTGGACTTGATTTCATATGGGTCATCGTCGATAGACTGACCAAGTCTGCACACTTCCTACCGATCAAAGAAACAGATAAGATGGAGAAACTTACCAGAGCTTACATTAGGGAGATTGTAAGGTTGCACGGTGTTCCTTTATCTATCATCTCGGACTAAGATAGTAGATTCACTTCGAGGTTATGGCAGTCATTACAAAGTTCCCTAGGAACTAGGCTGGACAGGAGTACAACCTACCACCCACAGACCGACGGGCAAAGTGAGAGAATTATCCAAACCTTAGAAGATATGTTGCGTGCCTGTGTGATTGACTTTGGAAAAGCTTGGGATACTCATTTACCCCTTGTTGAGTTTTCCTACAACAACAATTATCATACGAGCATTAAGGGAGCTCCATTCGAGGCCCTCTATGGTCGAAAGTGCAGATCCCCTCTGTGCTGGGTTGAAGTGGGTGATACCCAGTTAGCTAAGGGACGAGTTCCCGAAAGCACTCTCACGGGTCCGGAGATCATTCGGGAAACGACAGAGAAGATCGTTCAAATTCGTGAATGATTAAAAGCCTCTAGAGACCGACAGAAAAGTTACGATGACAAGCGTAGGAAACCATTGGAGTTCCAGGTGGGTGACCGAGTCCTACTGAAGGTCTCACCCTGGAAGGGCTTGATACGCTTTGGAAAGCGTGGGAAGCTCAATCCAAGATACATTGGGCCTTTCGAGATTCTCGCAAGAATCGGCCCTGTGGCTTACAAGCTCAATCTACCGCAAGAACTCAGTAACGTACATCCTACCTTCCACGTGTCAAACTTGAAAAAGTGTCTATCCGACGAGACTCTTGTTATTCCACTCGACGAGATCGAGATCAACGAGAGCCTCAACTTCGTGGAGGAACCAGTAGAGATCATTGACCGAGAGGTCAAGCAAACAAAGCAGAGCCGTATCCCGATAGTGAAGGTGCGCTGGAACGCAAAGCGTGGACCGGAATTCACTTGGGAACGTGAGGATCAGATGAAACTGAAATACCCTCACCTTTTTGCTTAGTTATTTGTAATTTCTTATTTGCTTGAATTCTAATTTCGGGACAAAATTCCTTCTAACGGGGGGATGATGTGACAACCCGAAATTTCCATTCTGTACAAACTATATCACTTCAATAGAAGTTGTAGCAGTCACAGTTAATTTTCAGACTTTTTGCGTAAGTTTGAGTAATTCAGGGTTTACACTTCAGGAAATATTAGGAGAGTGGGTGAACTAGAGTATTGTGCAACACTATTATTCCAACACTCTATTATATTAGAGATCATTACAGGAATAAAAATATTTTCTGCCAAAAATATCTCAGGACTATAAATAGAATTCTGAACCAAATTCATTCATTATTCACATTTCCAACTAGAGAAAAGCCATTTTCTCTCTCACGGATCTTCGGGTTTTTATCCCAAATCATGAGTACCTCTTTCTAGTAAGGTTAGAAAGCTTTATATGTGTTAATAACATGATTTAGAAGGCTAAATCACTAGATCTAGGAGTTTACTCCCCAAGGTGTTCTTGGGCGGTAAACTCCCGAAACCGAGCCTAGCTTGTTCCTTGTGTTATGCTACTACCTTAGACTCAATTGTAGGTGTATTAAGGACAAGAAAACAATCAAAGAACACAAACAAATGAGAGTTTACGGCCCAAGTGTTGGGTTTTGAGCATTCTAACACTCATATGGTGTACATGCAACCCTATAAACCTTGGATCTATGTTTTCTCTATTATACATGCAAATAAGAACTTTCCAAGGCTTTAATCCTAACTAGCATATTATGATGTTCTTAATCTACAAAGTACTAGTTAGAAGACATACCTTTTGATGTAGCTTGATGTCTTCAAGCTTTAAGAGCTTAGCCCCAATAGTGTGGAAGCCTCAAGTGGAATCACAAATCACCAAGACACCTTGGAAGACTTTAGAGAATATGAATACTTGGTTCTCTCTTAGTGAAATCGGCTAGCCCTCTTAGTGTATCACACTAGTGCCCATTTCACCAACCAAAGACATCTTTATATAGTATGGAGGATTAGGGTTAAACCCTAATACCCATGACCTTTCATTTCCTAGGATCCATGGGTTAAACACTCCATGGACTATCCATGAAAGCTTAGCCCAACCTAAATGAACTTGGCCCATTCCATATATATAAGAGTCCATATTTAATTAGTTCCTTTTTGATCACTTAATTAATTATAAATTAATTCTTGATCAATACTAATTAAATAATATGATTCCATATTAATATATTAGAACTTATAATATATTAATATTAATCGTAAACATACTATTCTCAAAAGATTATCCATATAAATTGTGTCGGTGAAGTGCAACCCAAATGGACCATGCCGGGTTGGGTCAAGTACATACCAAATATAGTTATGGACTTAGACATTAATCCAACAGTCTCCCACTTGGATAAGTCTAAAACTATTATTGCGTATGACTTCAAACCTAACTAGCAATCGTAGCTCTTAAAGCTGTTGTCGAACTCTGATCTTGTCAACGAACTTGTCCATTAGATAAGGGATCATATATTCCTCCATTCTAGATATCATATGGACTGAGACATGGATTATAATCATTCTCTCTGTCCATTTGTTGTTTCCCGATTTCCGATTTATGACGACTGACTAATTGAACAAATCAAATCAGTCCTGGCCCGGCCGAGCACTTCCATTTGTCATCATCAAATCATCGAGGGGCCCACAAATATCGCTTTTATCCCGAAGGTAAAAGGAATGGATAAACTTCGACTCATATGGCTTGTTCTACTACTTGTTGAATCATACACAAAGGCACGTTTTATAACACCGAGTTACCATATGCGTTTACGTGCAATCAATGTACTATCAACTCATAGTAACAACTCATATCTCTAGGTTTGAAGAATATAAGATATTATCGTCTCATGATCACTCGTGATAAAATCCATGAAGTGATTCCAATGAGCGCGGGTTGAATCCAATACTCAGAACTTATGAGCACTCATGATTGTTGTAGCCTTGTCCAACACCTTAGACCTCTACAACCCATCATGACAGTCTTAATTCATATCTACTTCCAACATATGACCGACTGTGGATGGTTTGAATAACTTAGTCATTCCGGAAGAATAACCCAGTTTATTCGGGAAGTCAAAACATGCAAAATGAAACACAATAATAATTGAATCCAATATGGTATCAACCCTTTGAACATAAATAAAACACCTTTTATTTATCACCATATGATTACACATTATTCATTGTATACTGTTTCAGCTATCAACTTTATTCTTGAATTTAAAACAATAGTTGTCCCATGCTCCAAGCATGCACACTATGTTTTCTAAACACTAGTCATGCCATACACCAAGTATGCATACTATGTTTGTCTATGATCTTTACTTTGTGAACTAGATCAATTGAACATAACTTCAATGATTCTCTTTTCACACTCCCAAATCCTTACTGCAAATGCAAGAATTCCAAATTCATGCCATTTACTGAAATCTGTTAGATTCTAAACTTATATGCATTGATCCTCTTGTAATGATTATGTAAAAAGTCATAAAGACTTGACAACAACCATTACAGAGTATTCCAAAGGAGATCAGCTCCTTGGAAACATCCTTCTTGCATTAAGTTTCCTAATCTTAAATAGATTGAAAATTCTAACTTTGAAACATTTCCAGATTCCATTTTGACTATCACTTCTGAACAAGAGTTGCCTCCTTACAGACTATGTCAATATGGTCCTTCCAGAATTATCACTATACTTCCAACTGTCCTTGAGCAACCAATCTTTGGTAAACCTTAGATTGTCCTCGACAATTGTTTAATCCTTTTAGTCATATCCAGTTCTAAACCTTTTCCCTTCTTAATGCCCCAGGCATTTGGAAAATTTTAGAACGGATGAATATAGCACATGTAATTGATCCTATATCCGAAGCATATGGGACACGATTCATGATGTCTTACATAAAGACTAAACCAGTCTTTTGCTATAATATTTCCATTTCAATTTGCCAAGTTCTCATAATTCAGATTATGAAAAGGGATGCCGTAATCATAATCGAATTTTAGAACGCAAATAATGGACCCATATACAGAATTTCCTTATGTTGAGCCACTCCAACATGAAATTCATATATATCCTTGACTAAATGATTAAAACCTCACGATCTAAACTTATAGATTTGAGATGAAGTATAATTTCCTCTCCCTTAATTATAGCAAAACAACTTTTTCAACCCCTGCAACCTCACGAATTGAAACTTTTTGTTTTCTATAATTAACATTGCTAACTTGCAATACATATCATAATGATCATGCTCCCACTAACATGATGATTATTAGCATAACACTTATGCTCCCACTAGCTTTGACATGTACTCAGAAATCAGCTGGACTTCTAGAAATCAATACTTCATTGACTTTCTTACCAAAGTTCAGATTTCTGATACTAGATTGTTTTGATAAAACTTTATCAAAAAATCATACACCTTCCCTTAGATAGCACACTTGTGTGTCTAAACAGTTATGAAGAGGTATGCCATAATCATAATGGTTAGACCTTTTTGCCACTTCTCACAAGTCCATATTAGTGTGCTGGTTAACCACACGCGCTCCACTAACGACTTTGAGAATGCAAATATCACAATTGCTATCTAGATAAAATCTACTTAGTGAAAGTGTTTCCTCACCATCATTTTCATGAATCGGAGAGAAACCTTATGACACTTAGATTTATATGGTGTATGAGTTCCTACCCATATGAATTTGTCAAACCATAATCACAAGACAAAGATAATGACAAATCCAAAACCATATGGATTGAACTCAATCTTAACTTCTTGCCACCTGGCAGCTCAAGGGCCTGCCATTGCTTCCAAGTTGTTATGCAACAAACTGAGAACTCTAAGAACTCATATGCAAAGCCAACTTTAACTGGAATGGGCACAGATATGTCAACACGATAGGTTATAAACCTCAAGTCGTGTGCTAGTGAAGAACTTCAGGTTTTATTCTTGATTATTTCTTGAGACTTTCAAGACCTTTAAGACTCCCACTGTCCTCTTGACCTATAAGACTCCCTTGTCAAATATCCAAGAGATAGTGTGGATTCTAATCAAGACAAACACTTCACACATTTGGCCTAAGTTGATCTTTGTTTTATCCAAAACATCACAACTTACCAATTTCAAATGTACAAGAGTAGAAAACTTTTACTCTTACATTTGACAAGTGCTTTAAACCTTCTTTAAGACATGTCACTCAAGTTACAATCTTGGAGTATGACTCTAAGACTTGTATTGGAATGAAGTATGACTCATCTTCTTGATTTAACCATTTCAACAATTCAAGATCCCTCTTCTTAGTCATAAGAATGCACTAAGATTTCCTTAGAGAACTAATTGTGATATGGTTTCTTAATCATTAGATGATCACAAAAACGGATACTAAAGTACTCTCCCATCTTTTCAGATTTGAGAAACTTTTATCCTTCTGCCTAATTTGATTCTTCTTATTCGCTCTGCCATACATTGGAACCTTTTCCAATGTCTCAGAGTTACACTTAAGCTTGTAAGTATAATCATATTTACTGAGCTTTAGTAAACTATGACGAATAGTCTTATCTGTCTTTTGTGGTGGACTTAATCAGTGCACAAGAATGTGTACTCGATCCCTTAGTCCATTACCTGATTCACACATCCATGTGAACAAGTAATTAGTCTTAATTTTCCAAAACTTGAAAGTTCTCATTCATCATGCTATATAACTTGCATGATTCCAAGTTTCGGTCCAATTGAAACTTGAGTGATGAGAATCTTTCCTTATTTGGTAAATCTAGACATTACCACAAATGAAAGAATCAATTTCATATTTCCACTCTTGCTGTTAATGGAATCTTATAAGCAACAATTTTTCCTCAAATGCCATTGTAAGGATATTTTAAAATAAATAAAATCAAAAATTTTCGATTATTTTAAAACTTTGCGGAAAAACTAATCCTTACAATCCATATGAAAACTTGTTGTTATCTATTCCTAAGCAAAAATATCATAACTCCTAAGAACTAGCTCAAGAATCCGATTTTTCAAGCTACGCAATAGAAATCCATCTACGCGATCAGATTCAACATATTCTTTCTTTAAGTTCTTCACTTTTCTTTGATTCTTAAAACATCACCATGCGACCCGGTCACACCATGTATCAAGAATCTCAGAATAGAAACTTAACAGAGTTAGATAGTGGACTTTACCTGAAGTAGAGTCAAACTTATTGACTTTAACATCCTTAGGTAAATCTGGCAGCTTCGCAACCAATGCCCCTTTCTTTGGCAATACAAACATATGGACCCTTTGATAATAGTACACGAGACTATCACAGACCTAGCTTTTCTCTTTACCATTTGGTCAACTGAGTTGACTATGGCGGATCCCAAGCTTAAGAACAAGCATTGTCCTCAATGCTTAAGGTAAGGGCAAAAATGACCTAAATCGGAGGATTGGATGCCGGGAGATGTTTGTGGCGGTGGTTTCGTGAAATTACGACCAGTAGAACTCCGACAATCTTGAATTTTCCGGTGAGGTGGGTGCTGGAAGGTTATATGAGAGGAATGGAGTGGGAGGTCAAGATGATTAAATGAGGGAGAATGGAAGCTGAACATTTTAATCTATGGGTCAAAAAGGGACAATTTCGGTCAATGTTGGTCAAGAAAAGTCAAAAGGTCAACTCATTAAAACCTTTGGTCAACACTTGGTCAAATAATAGCCAAAAATAGCCCAAATTGCCCAACACAGTGCGCGGGTCGCGCAGTGTAGCACGCGGGTCGCGCAGACCTTGCAGTTAAGTCTTGGGCCAATGTCGCTTCATCACACCTGGCCGCGCAACCCACCCGCGCAACAGCACGCGGGTCGCGCAACCTCCTGATCCTGATCTTCATTTTTGCTTCATTTTTCTTCGTTTTTCACCCGTTCTTGCTTTGGAAGGCCCCAAACACCTAGAAACTCTTGATTTCTTCAAAAACAACTCTTTTGAATCCCAAAAGCATCTTCAAAACTCATTTATTGAAATTAAAAACACGAAAACACAATGCGTTCCAAAAATGCCATTCTTTAACGTCTTTGGCGAGACGCCTCCAAACTTCACTTTAACACTTTGGGGCGTCCAAATGGACGACATCTTGGACATTTGAATCAAAACCTTCATTGAATGGCTTCAATCGATGTCCATTAACCTTGCAAATTTTCCCCATGTCTACATTTTTTAATTTCCACACCTCCATTGAGACTCTTTTCTTGTATTTGACTTTCTTTTTACGGGAGAACCATATCGGACTTAGTCCTTTGATAATAGCAATCATCCAACCATATTCTTTCTTGTACATGTTCAGTAAGGTGACCAACTCTTCCCTCTTTGACATGGTGGTTGAGTAGGTGACCGGTTGGGCGTCTTCTTTCTCGGGATAGGTAACCTTTGAAGAGTCCGATAAATTTATCGCTTCCAGCTCTTGTGGTTGGTCTACCATTGGAGTTAGTTTCTCAATGGTAGTGGGTGGCTCAACCTCTCTTTCATTAACCCATATCACTTCCTCTATAGTTTCATTGTCAGCTTTTTCAATTTCTTCTTCTTCTTTAACAACCTCTTCCACTTCTACTTCTTCTTCCTCTTCTTCATATAACACTCTTGGGCCATCAAAAGTTTTCTCATCTTTCAAAGGAATGCAACATGCGTTATGACATGGGCTCTCTTCAGATGGTAATTTATGTTGAGATTCCACCATACTCAATGATTGAGAAATTTGTGTTATTTGTTGCTCTAAGCTTTTGAGGCTAGCTTGAGTTGTTTCCTGGAAAATTTGGGTAGAAGTGGCAATGCTTTTCACAATGTCCTCTAAGGACATGCTTGGCGCTTCAGTTTGTTGAGGAGGATAAGGATAGGGTTCTTGGAACAGTGGAGTTGGTTGGTATTGGTTATTTCCCCATGTTTGGTATGGGTTTTGGTAATGGTTATTTCCCCAAACTTGGTTGTTGTCCCACCATTGATCATGTTGAGGCTGATCATAACTCCATTGGTTTGACCGGTAGTAGCTTCCTTTCTCTTGCACTTCTTCCCATTCTCCTTGTAAATATGGACACATGTCGGAATGATGTCCATTTTGGGCGCAAAAATCACAAAGAAGAGGTGTGGGCTGCACACTTTGGTTACTTTCAATCATCATAACTAACTGAGCTAGCTCAGAAAGTTGGTCTTCGGTGCAAGGAGTGTTCATTTCCAAATCATACTTTTTTTTTAATTTCGGGGTTTTAAATTAGAGTACCTACACAATGAGATGTAGGCATAGAGAAACAAACTGATTAAATCAAAACCAATCCCCGGCAACGGCGCCAAAAATTTGGTGGTTGTCGAGGCCAACACAAATAATAACCCTAAATATTACACACTAAAATAGTGTATAGTGGTAAAGGGATCGAATCCACGGAGATTGGTTCAATTTATAACTCTATGAAAAATCTCTTTGTAAAAATACTTGTAAAATGACAATAAAAATAAAATGGGGGGTTTTGGTGTTTTGAAATACTTGAAACAAACTAGAATTAACTATGATTTAAATAGAAAAATGCAACAAAAATAAGAGTTTGATGTAAAATCAATAAGGGAGAGATGGTTGACTTAAAGTTTCCTCACTTTGACTTTTGATGAACATATCATTAGAATCCAATGGTGCAATACTTTGATTTAAATCCTTAATTTGGCTATAGTAATCCAAGGAGCTTGAGATTACCTAGACTTTTCTTAATTGTTGAAATGGCTAAAGAAGCTCATAACAATTTCCTTAGTCAAAGTCACTAATTCCAAATAGCATGTAATTAGTGAAAGTCAACTAGCATTAAGAACCAAAAAGTCACCAAATCCAAGAGGGGTCAAATGCTTTCACCACAATGTTGGAGGAAATGTTTTTATGATTGTGTGAAGCAAAAACAACACAAAAATCATTTGTTGCTTGCTAATTTGAGGATCCTTTACTTAATCAAGAAATTAGCCAACTAATCACCACAAACACATTTAAACTCATGAACTAAAACATACAAGTAGTGATAAGATGTTAAAACACAAAACATTCCCATAAAGATTTAAGAACATGTTCATGGATTCCTCAACATTCAACAAAAGTTCAAAGGATTAACCAAAAGTCAACCAAGATTAGTTTAGCCAAGCATGGCTAAACCCAAAGAAACAAAGTTAGAGAAGATTATACCAAACATTAAGCAAGAATCAAGAGGTAAAAATATGATGTTCTTCAAGTGTTCTTGGCCTTCAAAACTCTTCAAAACTCCAGAGAGAATCTCCAAAAATCGGATGTCCAAGAGTCTCCAAAAGATGGGCACCAACCTTCCTCAAATAGCTCAAAAGAAGAGTTTCCGAAACTGCCCCTGCAGGAGGTTGCGCGACCCGCGTGCTGCTGCGCGGGTGGGTTGCGCGGGTGGTCCCTGGATGTAGCATCTTTGAGGTTTTGGGCCTCCATAGCTTAGCCCACTTGGCCCAGATCAAATCCAATCACCTCCTAGCCCATTTTCTTCAAGATTTTCTTCATTTTAAGCCCAATTTGACCTCTCCAAATCCTCCAAAGCTCGTGAACTCGCCCGATTAATAATCTACGCACGCTTGAATATTCCCCCACATCTTGCAAATTTAAAGTTTATTTCTCTCCAAGCCTTCAAATAATCATCAAGATCACTCCATGCATCATCTCCACTACCCATCAAGCCCAAAATCCTCGACGTCCTCTTATTCTAATTGCTTTCCATACGTCCCGAACATTCCCTCTCCACTAGTCTCCATGAAATCTGCAATAAAGCTCACAAAACTGGAAAGTACCCGAAATTGGCCATAAAATAACAAAAAGAAAAATATGCATGGAAATTATCTAAATTATGAATGAAATATGTTAAAATAAACTATAAAAAGAAGTAAATAAAATGAACTATCAAATCACCCCAAGCTTAAACCTTACTTGTCCTCAAGTAAGACAAGACTAAAATGAACTCAGGATGAACTATCCTAAGAAAATAAAAAGAATTGATAGAACCGTAGAACCTGATCACCGTTAGTCAACATGGTCTGAATTGATCTTGCTATTACCTCACGAATTTTTCATCCGATGACAATGGAACCATAAACCACAGCCAGGACAACTCCTTTAGGTGAGTAAGGAGGGATGAGCAGTCGCAGCCTCAATGGAACATGCATACAATGAAGAATATCTGTAGTAGGGAGAAAGCAGTTGGATGGGCTCGGGTGGAGCTCTTCTTTAAATGTACACTTTGATCTCATGTTTGCTGGTTTCTCTCATGTGTAACTAGGTTTATTCGCTAGGGCACCATTGTAGGAATCAACTCACTTGGTGTTGGCCCAAACCTCCCGTAGTATCCGACTCGACAGTCGCCCTAATATCACCAATTTGCGAAAAACAACTCGATCTATATACAATAAAACATACCTAAATAAATGAATATCAAACGCCGGGTGACCAAAATGTTGGAAAATTTAGTTCAATAATTGAACCGGTCACCCTTCTCAGATTTCTGCAGCTGGGAATTTGCCTGCCCCCTTTTTTTCTTTTTTTCTTTTTTTTGTTTTTTGTTTTCTTTTTGTTACCATACTTGAAGGTAATGTAATAACAACCCTTTGACTCAAAATTTGGTTCCTAAAATGTGTAAGTGGAACCGAAAGGGTAGTAATATAATATGAATGGTCTAAGCGAGAAAATGACCATGTGTGGAGCATAAAGATATAATGTTAGCTCCTCTTCAAACTTGTGATTTTTTTTCAAAAGTAATGAGAATGTCCACATGCGGACTAAAAGATTTCTCTAAATTCCTAAGAAAATCGCAAAAAGATATGGTGATGTAAAGAGACCGGATATGGATTCTACTCGAGGACAAGCACTAGTGCTTCATCCTAAAGGTTCAAACATGATCAAGTGTGATCCTCTCAGCGGTAGTGACCGCAAGGCTAAGACATCCATTGCTATAGTATATCCTACAGTTATTAGTATTGTATGCATAATTCTTCATGAAAACTACATGTCCATGATCACTTACCCCTTTAAGCTACCAGCATCTGATCCCAAGTATGAAATCCCAAACTGCAGCTAATGGTCCCGGTTCGATGGGTGAGATAACAACAAGATCCTGGACCAATAATGATACAATAACTGTGAACTTATTCCATGGCATCCAGGGGTGAGAATAAACAGACAACAAAAATGCATGAATGTTAATGCCTAAGCTAAATGTTATGCAAAAATATAAAAGGTGAAAAAGAAAAAATAAAACTTTTTTGGATTTTAAAAAAAATGAATGAAAATTAGCTTAAATCTAAAATGTTATGCAACCTAATTAAAAATGCATGGAAAAAAATATAAAAGGAAAATGAAATGCCCCACCCCAAGCTTAAGAACAAGCATTGTCCTCAATGCTTAAGGTAAGGGCAAAAATGACCTAAATCGGAGGATTGGATGACGGGAGATGTTTGTGGCGGTGGTTTCGTGAAATTACGACCAGTAGAACTCCGACAATCTTGAATTTTCCGGTGAGGTGGGTGCTGGAAGGTTATATGAGAGGAATGGAGTGGGAGGTCAAGATGATTAAATGAGGGAGAAGGGAAGCTGAACATTTTAATCTATGGGTCAAAAAGGGTCAATTTCGGTCAATGTTGGTCAAGAAAAGTCAAAAGGTCAACTCATTAAAACCTTTGGTCAACACTTGGTCAAATAATAGCCAAAAATAGCCCAAATTGCCCAGCACAGTGCGCGGGTCGCGCAGTGTAGCACGCGGGTCGCGCAGACCTTGCAGTTAAGTCTTGGGCCAATGTCGCTTCATCACACCTGGCCGCGCAACCCACCCGCGCAACAGCACGCGGGTCGCGCAACCTTCTGATCCTGATCTTCATTTTTGCTTCATTTTTCTTCGTTTTTCACCCGTTCTTGCTTTGGAAGGCCCCAAACACCTAGAAACTCTTGATTTCTTCAAAAACAACTCTTTTGAATCCCAAAAGCATCTTCAAAACTCATTTATTGAAATTAAAAACACGAAAACACAATGCGTTCCAAAAATGCCATTCTTTAACGTCTTTGGCGAGACGCCTCCAAACTTCACTTTAACACTTTGGGGCGTCCAAATGGACGACATCTTGGACATTTGAATCAAAACCTTCATTGAATGGCTTCAATCGATGTCCATTAACCTTGCAAATTTGCCCCATGTCTACATTTTTTAATTTCCACACCTCCATTGAGACTCTTTTCTTGTATTTGACTTTCTTTTTACGGGAGAACCATATCGGACTTAGTCCTTTGATAATAGCAATCATCCAACCATATTCTTTCTTGTACATGTTCAGTAAGGTGACCAACTCTTCCCTCTTTGACATGGTGGTTGAGTAGGTGACCGGTTGGGCGTCTTCTTTCTCGGGATAGGTAACCTTTGAAGAGTCCGATAAATTTATCGCTTCCAGCTCTTGTGGTTGGTCTACCATTGGAGTTAGTTTCTCAATGGTAGTGGGTGGCTCAACCTCTCTTTCATTAACCCATATCACTTCCTCTATAGTTTCATTGTCAGCTTTTTCAATTTCTTCTTCTTCTTTAACAACCTCTTCCACTTCTACTTCTTCTTCCTCTTCTTCATATAACACTCTTGGGCCATCAAAAGTTTTCTCATCTTTCAAAGGAATGCAACATGCGTTATGACATGGGCTCTCTTCAGATGGTAATTTATGTTGAGATTCCACCATACTCAATGATTGAGAAATTTGTGTTATTTGTTGCTCTAAGCTTTTGAGGCTAGCTTGAGTTGTTTCCTGGAAAATTTGGGTAGAAGTGGCAATGCTTTTCACAATGTCCTCTAAGGACATGCTTGGCGCTTCAGTTTGTTGAGGAGGATAAGGATAGGGTTCTTGGAACAGTGGAGTTGGTTGGTATTGGTTAGTTCCCCATGTTTGGTATGGGTTTTGGTAATGGTTATTTCCCCAAACTTGGTTGTTGTCCCACCATTGATCACGTTGAGGCTGATCATAACTCCATTGGTTTGACCGGTAGTAGCTTCCTTTCTCTTGCACTTCTTCCCATTCTCCTTGTAAATATGGACACATGTCGGAATGATGTCCATTTTGGGCGCAAAAATCACAAAGAAGAGGTGTGGGCTGCACACTTTGGTTACTTTCAATCATCATAACTAACTGAGCTAGCTCAG
This sequence comes from Lactuca sativa, assembly GCF_002870075.4. Lineage (NCBI taxonomy): Eukaryota > Viridiplantae > Streptophyta > Magnoliopsida > Asterales > Asteraceae > Lactuca > Lactuca sativa. Next base: position 200,516,097 of record NC_056627.2, on the reverse strand, counting down.
AAAGTTGGTCTTCGGTGCAAGGAGTGTTCATTTCCAAATCATACTTTTTTTTTAATTTCGGGGTTTTAAATTAGAGTACCTACACAATGAGATGTAGGCATAGAGAAACAAACTGATTAAATCAAAACCAATCCCCGGCAACGGCGCCAAAAATTTGGTGGTTGTCGAGGCCAACACAAATAATAACCCTAAATATTACACACTAAAATAGTGTATAGTGGTAAAGGGATCGAATCCACGGAGATTGGTTCAATTTATAACTCTATGAAAAATCTCTTTGTAAAAATACTTGTAAAATGACAATAAAAATAAAATGGGGGGTTTTGGTGTTTTGAAATACTTGAAACAAACTAGAATTAACTATGATTTAAATAGACAAATGCAAAAAAAATAAGAGTTTGATGTAAAATCAATAAGGGAGAGATGGTTGACTTAAAGTTTCCTCACTTTGACTTTTGATGAACATATCATTAGAATCCAATGGTGCAATACTTTGATTTAAATCCTTAATTTGGCTATAGTAATCCAAGGAGCTTGAGATTACCTAGACTTTTCTTAATTGTTGAAATGGCTAGAGAAGCTCATAACAATTTCCTTAGTCAAAGTCACTAATTCCAAATAGCATGTAATTAGTGAAAGTCAACTAGCATTAAGAACCAAAAAGTCACCAAATCCAAGAGGGGTCAAATGCTTTCACCACAATGTTGGAGGAAATGTTTTTATGATTGTGTGAAGCAAAAACAACACAAAAATCATTTGTTGCTTGCTAATTTGAGGATCCTTTACTTAATCAAGAAATTAGCCAACTAATCACCACAAACACATTTAAACTCATGAACTAAAACATACAAGTAGTGATAAGATGTTAAAACACAAAACATTCCCATAAAGATTTAAGAACATGTTCATGGATTCTTCAACATTCAACAAAAGTTCAAAGGATTAACCAAAAGTCAACCAAGATTAGTTTAGCCAAGCATGGCTAAACCCAAAGAAACAAAGTTAGAGAAGATTGTACCAAACATTAAGCAAGAATCAAGAGGTAAAAATATGATGTTCTTCAAGTGTTCTTGGCCTTCAAAAGTCTTCAAAACTCCAGAGAGAATCTCCAAAAATCGGATGTCCAAGAGTCTCCAAAAGATGGGCACCAACCTTCCTCAAATAGCTCAAAAGAAGAATTTCCGAAACTGCCCCTGCAGGAGGTTGCGCGACCCGCGTGCTGCTGCGCGGGTGGGTTGCGCGGGTGGTCCCTGGATGTAGCATCTTTGAGGTTTTGGGCCTCCATAGCTTAGCCCACTTGGCCCAGATCAAATCCAATCACCTCCTAGCCCATTTTCTTCAAGATTTTCTTCATTTTAAGCCCAATTTGACCTCTCCAAATCCTCCAAAGCTCGTGAACTCGCCCGATTAATAATCTACGCACGCTTGAATATTCCCCCGCATCTTGCAAATTTAAAGTTTATTTCTCTCCAAGCCTTCAAATAATCATCAAGATCACTCCATGCATCATCTCCACTACCCATCAAGCCCAAAATCCTCGACGTCCTCTTATTCTAATTGCTTTCCATACGTCCCGAACATTCCCTCTCCACTAGTCTCCATGAAATCTGCAATAAAGCTCACAAAACTGGAAAGTACCCGAAATTGGCCATAAAATAACAAAAAGAAAAATATGCATGGAAATTATCTAAATTATGAATGAAATATGTTAAAATAAACTATAAAAAGAAGTAAATAAAATGAACTATCAAATCACCCCAAGCTTAAACCTTACTTGTCCTCAAGTAAGACAAGACTAAAATGAACTCAGGATGAACTATCCTAAGAAAATAAAAAGAATTGATAGAACCGTAGAACCTGATCACCGTTAGTCAACATGGTCTGAATTGATCTTGCTATTACCTCACGAATTTTTCATCCGATGACAATGGAACCATAAACCACAGCCAGGACAACTCCTTTAGGTGAGTAAGGAGGGATGAGCAGTCGCAGCCTCAATGGAACATGCATACAATGAAGAATATCTGTAGTAGGGAGAAAGCAGTTGGATGGGCTCGGGTGGAGCTCTTCTTTAAATGTACACTTTGATCTCATGTTTGCTGGTTTCTCTCATGTGTAACTAGGTTTATTCGCTAGGGCACCATTGTAGGAATCAACTCACTTGGTGTTGGCCCAAACCTCCCGTAGTATCCGACTCGACAGTCGCCCTAATATCACCAATTTGCGAAAAACAACTCGATCTATATACAATAAAACATACCTAAATAAATGAATATCAAACGCCGGGTGACCAAAATGTTGGAAAATTTAGTTCAATAATTGAACCGGTCACCCTTCTCAGATTTCTGCAGCTGGGAATTTGCCTGCCCCCTTTTTTTCTTTTTTTTTTTTTGTTTTTTGTTTTCTTTTTGTTACCATACTTGAAGGTAATGTAATAACAACCCTTTGACTCAAAATTTGGTTCCTAAAATGTGTAAGTGGAACCGAAAGGGTAGTAATATAATCTGAATGGTCTAAGCGAGAAAATGACCATGTGTGGAGCATAAAGATATAATGTAAGCTCCTCTTCAAACTTGTGATTTTTTTTCAAAAGTAATGAGAATGTCCACATGCGGACTAAAAGACTTCTCTAAATTCCTAAGAAAATCGCAAAAAGATATGGTGATGTAAAGAGACCGGATATGGATTCTACTCGAGGACAAGCACTAGTGCTTCATCCTAAAGGTTCAAACATGATCAAATGTGATCCTCTCAGCGGTAGTGACCGCAAGGCTAAGACATCCATTGCTATAGTATATCCTACAGTTATTAGTATTGTATGCATAATTCTTCATGAAAACTACATGTCCATGATCACTTACCCCTTTAAGCTACCAGCATCTGATCCCAAGTATGAAATCCCAAACTGCAGCTAATGGTCCCGGTTCGATGGGTGAGATAACAACAAGATCCTGGACCAATAATGATACAATAACTGTGAACTTATTCCATGGCATCCATGGGTGAGAATAAACAGACAACAAAAATGCATGAATGTTAATGCCTAAGCTAAATGTTATGCAAAAATATAAAAGGTGAAAAAGAAAAAATAAAAAATTTTTGGATTTTAAAAAAAATGAATGAAAATTAGCTTAAATCTAAAATGTTATGCAACCTAATTAAAAATGCATGGAAAAAAATATAAAAGGAAAATGAAATGCCCCACCCCAAGCTTAAGAACAAGCATTGTCCTCAATGCTTAAGGTAAGGGCAAAAATGACCTAAATCGGAGGATTGGATGACGAGAGATGTTTGTGGCGGTGGTTTCGTGAAATTACGACCAGTAGAACTCCGACAATCTTGAATTTTCCGGTGAGGTGGGTGCTGGAAGGTTATATGAGAGGAATGGAGTGGGAGGTCAAGATGATTAAATGAGGGAGAAGGGAAGCTGAACATTTTAATCTATGGGTCAAAAAGGGTCAATTTCGGTCAATGTTGGTCAAGAAAAGTCAAAAGGTCAACTCATTAAAACCTTTGGTCAACACTTGGTCAAATAATAGCCAAAAATAGCCCAAATTGCCCAGCACAGTGCGCGGGTCGCGCAGTGTAGCACGCGGGTCGCGCAGACCTTGCAGTTAAGTCTTGGGCCAATGTCGCTTCATCACACCTGGCCGCGCAACCCACCCGCGCAACAGCACGCGGGTCGCGCAACCTCCTGATCCTGATCTTCATTTTTGCTTCATTTTTCTTCGTTTTTCACCCGTTCTTGCTTTGGAAGGCCCCAAACACCTAGAAACTCTTGATTTCTTCAAAAACAACTCTTTTGAATCCCAAAAGCATCTTCAAAACTCATTTATTGAAATTAAAAACACGAAAACACAATGCGTTCCAAAAATGCCATTCTTTAACGTCTTTGGCGAGACGCCTCCAAACTTCACTTTAACACTTTGGGGCGTCCAAATGGACGACATCTTGGACATTTGAATCAAAACCTTCATTGAATGGCTTCAATCGATGTCCATTAACCTTGCAAATTTGCCCCATGTCTACATTTTTTAATTTCCACACCTCCATTGAGACTCTTTTCTTGTATTTGACTTTCTTTTTACGGGAGAACCATATCGGACTTAGTCCTTTGATAATAGCAATCATCCAACCATATTCTTTCTTGTACATGTTCAGTAAGGTGACCAACTCTTCCCTCTTTGACATGGTGGTTGAGTAGGTGACCGGTTGGGCGTCTTCTTTCTCGGGATAGGTAACCTTTGAAGAGTCCGATAAATTTATCGCTTCCAGCTCTTGTGGTTGGTCTACCATTGGAGTTAGTTTCTCAATGGTAGTGGGTGGCTCAACCTCTCTTTCATTAACCCATATCACTTCCTCTATAGTTTCATTGTCAGCTTTTTCAATTTCTTCTTCTTCTTTAACAACCTCTTCCACTTCTACTTCTTCTTCCTCTTCTTCATATAACACTCTTGGGCCATCAAAAGTTTTCTCATCTTTCAAAGGAATGCAACATGCGTTATGACATGGGCTCTCTTCAGATGGTAATTTATGTTGAGATTCCACCATACTCAATGATTGAGAAATTTGTGTTATTTGTTGCTCTAAGCTTTTGAGGCTAGCTTGAGTTGTTTCCTGGAAAATTTGGGTAGAAGTGGCAATGCTTTTCACAATGTCCTCTAAGGACATGCTTGGCGCTTCAGTTTGTTGAGGAGGATAAGGATAGGGTTCTTGGAACAGTGGAGTTGGTTGGTATTGGTTAGTTCCCCATGTTTGGTATGGGTTTTGGTAATGGTTATTTCCCCAAACTTGGTTGTTGTCCCACCATTGATCACGTTGAGGCTGATCATAACTCCATTGGTTTGACCGGTAGTAGCTTCCTTTCTCTTGCACTTCTTCCCATTCTCCTTGTAAATATGGACACATGTCGGAATGATGTCCATTTTGGGCGCAAAAATCACAAAGAAGAGGTGTGGGCTGCACACTTTGGTTACTTTCAATCATCATAACTAACTGAGCTAGCTCAGAAAGTTGGTCTTCGGTGCAAGGAGTGTTCATTTCCAAATCATACTTTTTTTTTAATTTCGGGGTTTTAAATTAGAGTACCTACACAATGAGATGTAGGCATAGAGAAACAAACTGATTAAATCAAAACCAATCCCCGGCAACGGCGCCAAAAATTTGGTGGTTGTCGAGGCCAACACAAATAATAACCCTAAATATTACACACTAAAATAGTGTATAGTGGTAAAGGGATCGAATCCACGGAGATTGGTTCAATTTATAACTCTATGAAAAATCTCTTTGTAAAAATACTTGTAAAATGACAATAAAAATAAAATGGGGGGTTTTGGTGTTTTGAAATACTTGAAACAAACTAGAATTAACTATGATTTAAATAGACAAATGCAAAAAAAATAAGAGTTTGATGTAAAATCAATAAGGGAGAGATGGTTGACTTAAAGTTTCCTCACTTTGACTTTTGATGAACATATCATTAGAATCCAATGGTGCAATACTTTGATTTAAATCCTTAATTTGGCTATAGTAATCCAAGGAGCTTGAGATTACCTAGACTTTTCTTAATTGTTGAAATGGCTAGAGAAGCTCATAACAATTTCCTTAGTCAAAGTCACTAATTCCAAATAGCATGTAATTAGTGAAAGTCAACTAGCATTAAGAACCAAAAAGTCACCAAATCCAAGAGGGGTCAAATGCTTTCACCACAATGTTGGAGGAAATGTTTTTATGATTGTGTGAAGCAAAAACAACACAAAAATCATTTGTTGCTTGCTAATTTGAGGATCCTTTACTTAATCAAGAAATTAGCCAACTAATCACCACAAACACATTTAAACTCATGAACTAAAACATACAAGTAGTGATAAGATGTTAAAACACAAAACATTCCCATAAAGATTTAAGAACATGTTCATGGATTCTTCAACATTCAACAAAAGTTCAAAGGATTAACCAAAAGTCAACCAAGATTAGTTTAGCCAAGCATGGCTAAACCCAAAGAAACAAAGTTAGAGAAGATTGTACCAAACATTAAGCAAGAATCAAGAGGTAAAAATATGATGTTCTTCAAGTGTTCTTGGCCTTCAAAAGTCTTCAAAACTCCAGAGAGAATCTCCAAAAATCGGATGTCCAAGAGTCTCCAAAAGATGGGCACCAACCTTCCTCAAATAGCTCAAAAGAAGAATTTCCGAAACTGCCCCTGCAGGAGGTTGCGCGACCCGCGTGCTGCTGCGCGGGTGGGTTGCGCGGGTGGTCCCTGGATGTAGCATCTTTGAGGTTTTGGGCCTCCATAGCTTAGCCCACTTGGCCCAGATCAAATCCAATCACCTCCTAGCCCATTTTCTTCAAGATTTTCTTCATTTTAAGCCCAATTTGACCTCTCCAAATCCTCCAAAGCTCGTGAACTCGCCCGATTAATAATCTACGCACGCTTGAATATTCCCCCGCATCTTGCAAATTTAAAGTTTATTTCTCTCCAAGCCTTCAAATAATCATCAAGATCACTCCATGCATCATCTCCACTACCCATCAAGCCCAAAATCCTCGACGTCCTCTTATTCTAATTGCTTTCCATACGTCCCGAACATTCCCTCTCCACTAGTCTCCATGAAATCTGCAATAAAGCTCACAAAACTGGAAAGTACCCGAAATTGGCCATAAAATAACAAAAAGAAAAATATGCATGGAAATTATCTAAATTATGAATGAAATATGTTAAAATAAACTATAAAAAGAAGTAAATAAAATGAACTATCACTACATCTCCAAGATGTGATCACACCCAGACCTTGCCTTGCCAATTGGGCTTGAGTAACCTTAAACTTTTTCAAGAACTTGTGGGTTGGGGAGAATAATTGGAGGAGGAGAAATATGTATGATATCCATGGGACATCATCTTCATTAAGGAAACCTTGTTTCACTAGATTTGGGAAGATCATAGGTTTCTATTACAGACATCTTTTGGGAGATATTCAAGATAGTTGATTTAAAGTCCTTAATATGACACCCAATATGAAATATTAAGGCTAGGACCCAACAAACTATTTTATAACTTAGAAGAGGTATGCCGTAATCCAAGCTATAAAATATTTGAAGGTAGGTGAATGACGATTCACCAATTTCCACCAAGATAAATGAAATGAATTATTAGGTTTTAATTGGTTTTGAAACTCCTAGATCTTTGAGATTCATTGAACTTTTCAAAGGCATGTTTCAATATCGAGTGTGCCCTTCAGGTTTTGTGACTGGGATGCCGAGGATCACAAAACAAGGTGTGAAGTAACCATGCAAATCACTTGGTACCCTTAATAAATTATCCCTCAATCGATGTGCCGGTTAACCACACACGCTCCATCGATACTATGATAAATATTAAGTCACCCTTTACCTACCTTGTTAAGTCCAAGTTAGTGTGCCGGTTAACCACACACGCTCCACTAACGACTTAGACAAAGTGTAAAGTGTAATTTCATGGGTTAGCACCTTATTCACATTTTTCCTAAGTAACTAAGATTGGGTATTATTAAGAGTTTAGTTACTTAGTATTTATCATTAATACTTTTAATGAAGGGAGAATTATAGTCCTGTCAAACCCGTTCGGCTAACGACCCTCCACCAGTCAAGCAAGCGGTGGGTGAGAGTGGACACCCATTAAGTTGCCATTTTATAGGCAACAACCTTATACCCACCTTATAGACCGGCTTCGTGAATGAGGCGTACTAGCGGTAAGACTGACTTTACTCTTATACATATATATATATATATATTATAAACTTATAATATTATAAAGTATAAGGGTTGAATTTTAACTTTTAAAATTCCAAGGGCTAACTTGGAATTAAAGTATTCATAAGTGAAAACTTTACAAATTCCAAAACTTGAGGGCAAGTTTTGAAACTATTCAAAACTAATTAATTCCATAACTTATGTGTTTAAAGTAATTTTAATCCAAAAACTCTTCAAGTTCCATAACTTGAGGACAAGTTATGGAAGACTTTAAACTAATAAAAGAATTAACTTTTCTTTATTTTATAACTTATGGAATTAATTAAGGTTACACCTTTTTTTTATTTTATTTTATTAAATGAAGAGACTCTTGGTCCTCCATAACTTGAGGACAAGTTATGGAGTCATAAAACCATTTAATTAGAACTAGACTCTTCATTTTTGTAACCTTTGCCAATTTTTATGAGTTTTATGATTCTTAAATGTGACTTTTCATATAACTTGAGGACAAGTTACAAAAACACATTTTAGAATCAATTCTTAGATTAATTTGGATTAAAACCAACTATCACATAATTTTATTCATTAATCTAAATTCACTCATAAAACAAGGTAACACAAAAAACTTTTGGTGATCCATAACTTATTCTTAAGTTATGGAATCCTTTAAAACATTAACACCAAATTTTGTAACTCCAAAAAAACTTTGAATCAATTTTTTTTTAAAACCTTTTCATATCCATAACTTATGCAGGTTTCAAAAAATAAAACTCTTTAGATCAAACTTTTAAAACTAATAAAATAATCATATTATTTTATCTTTTATTAAATTTGACCTAATTCAACTCATAAAGCAAATTATTCAAATTTTACAAATAATTAGTTTTTCACAAGAACAAGTAATTATCTTAAAATTTGACAAACTTCATGTTTTTTTTTTCAACTTTGAAAATAAAATATTTGCATCAATATAACAGAAAACAACCCGTGCTCTGATACCACTGTTGGGTTTTGAGCATTCTAACACTCATATGGTGTACATGCAACCCTATAAACCTTGGATCTATGTTTTCTCTATTATACATGCAAATAAGAACTTTCCAAGGCTTTAATCCTAACTAGCATATTATGATGTTCTTAATTTACAAAGTACTAGTTAGAAGACATACCTTTTGATGTAGCTTGATGTCTTCAAGCTTTAAGAGCTTAGCCCCAATAGTGTGGAAGCCTCAAGTGGAATCACAAATCACCAAGACACCTTGGAAGACTTTAGAGAATATGAATACTTGGTTCTCTCTTAGTGAAATCGGCTAGCCCTCTTAGTGTATCACACTAGTGCCCATTTCACCAACCAAAGACATCTTTATATAGTATGGAGGATTAGGGTTAAACCCTAATACCCATGACCTTTCATTTCCTAGGATCCATGGGTTAAACACTCCATGGACTATCCATGAAAGCTTAGCCCAACCTAAATGAACTTGGCCCATTCCATATATATAAGAGTCCATATTTAATTAGTTCCTTTTTGATCACTTAATTAATTATAAATTAATTCTTGATCAATACTAATTAAATAATATGATTCCATATTAATATATTAGAACTTATAATATATTAATATTAATCGTAAACATACTATTCTCAAAAGATTATCCATATAAATTGTGTTGGTGAAGTGCAACCCAAATGGACCATGCCGGGTCGGGTCAAGTACATACCAAATATAGTTATGGACTTAGACATTAATCCAACACCAAGTGTATCTTAGGCCGTAAACTCCATAGAAATGGACCAAAGGGTGTTTTTAAGACACCTAAAGCCCTAGACCTTTACATGGAATTGTTTCCCACTTAACTAAAGGACCAAAGCACATCAAAATCACTTATCAAAGTGAGTTTACGGCCAAGACTTTGTTCTTGGGCCGTAAACATGAAAGAATGGCACCAAAGTGTGCCTAATGTCTTCATATGCTTGGAATAAAAGCCTAGAACTTATACCACCTATGCTTGAGGCTTGAAATCAACAAGAACACCATTCCAAGGGAGTTTACGGCCGTAAACTCCAAAGGAAATGGCCTTAGGGCCGTAAACTCCTTAATGGAGTGTTTCTAGACCTTAAACCCTTCCAAGGATTTAACCACCAAGTTGGAATAATTCTAGGAATCATTTGGAACTTCAAAACACACAAAACACCTATGGTTGGGAGTTTACGGCCGTAAACTCAAGAGTTTACAACCGTAAACTCCATGTGTGTTAGTATATGAGGAGTAAACTCATATATGGGGTCCTTTGGAACCCTAAACACAAGTGCCTTGTCCCACAATAGCTTATATGCAATCCTTAGGGCTTAAAACACTTATATAAAGTGTTTATTATGTCTAGGATGTCTTAGCTTTATCAACTAGTAACTTAAGACTAATTGAGTGCATATATGTGTGCTTATATGTTCATTAGCATCGTAGTGTGTGTACAAGTCCTCGCTTGACACCTAGCAATCCTATACCGTTCAGTTCATCCCAATCACCAGCTTCAGGTGAGTTCATACCCCTTAATCAATGTTTTAAATGATTTTAAATGCTTTAATGGGGGGGGGGGGGGGGAATACAAGTAGAAAACAATATGTTATTAAATCAATCTTATGTATTTTATAACTGTGTTTTCACTCAGTAGATTTCACATATTTCAAAAGGTGTCACATGAAATGGTTTTCTATCTTAAAATACTTTAATAACAAGAGTATTAGTTTTGAAATGTTTATTAAAATGACATCAAGTCACTCTTAATTATTGTTCAAAACTCCTAGATATCTTGCAAAACCATTATTTTACCTTCTTGAATCAAACTATACTTATGCGCATATGTTCATTTATATGTTAGAGATAATAGTTTTCATTCTTCGTTCAGTTTCCCACACCCTGGTGTATCGAGGGTGCATAAATCTACTTGAACAACCACTTACTTTCCAGTTAATTATCATAGGGATAGTTAGAAGGAATAAAACATTATTCCTATTACAAGGAATCACACAAGAGTCAGTTCATTCATGAGTCTATACTAGTACATTACCTGATACATGAGTACATTTACAGTTGATTACATGATACTTGAGTACGTTTACATATACTTACATGATACATGATCACGCTTACATGAACACATTACATGAATACCATACAGGAACACTGTTACTTAGGTGCATTATCCTGTATTTACTTACCTGGATACTTGTACTTAGAACTACAAGGATGATTTATTAGTACTTACTGTGTAAATTATCTTTCCTATCCCAGTTCAATGGGATAATTCGGCGGGACTTACCATTCCGAACCCCACTGATTAGCACCAGTGGTCGATGAATGTCTACAGATGTTTAAGGTTGTTACTTACTTAGTAGTCAGTGACGGGACTAACCATCCCTCTGTGCAACTGTTGCAACAGTGGATGAGATGTGAATCTTCAGAGGATCATTAGGTTAACGATCGATATTAGGAGATCGATGTTGGGACTAACCCTCCCTCCACCCTGCTGCCGCTACAGAGGATAAGGGGACACTCTTCGGATGTCCATAGGGTCTATCTTTCGCTTCGGCGATATCGTGTTTGTCCTGGTAACTCAAGACAATAACACTTACATTATTGCATTTTTCCTGATTACTTTATTTTGTGATACTTTCACATAAACGAGGAGTTAGACTAAGTACTCTAGTACTAGTCAATAGAAAGGAAAAGCTATCATATTACTTATAGAACATTCGGGTCTTGGTAGAAGACTACATAGTCATAACAAAACATTCGGGTCTTGGTAGAAGACTACACTTCATACTTATAGAACATTCGGGTCTTGGTAGAAGACTACATAGTCATAACAAAACATTCGGGTCTTGGTAGAAGACTACACTTCATACTTATAGAACATTCGGGTCTTGGTAGAAGACTACATAGTCATAACAAAACATTCGGGTCTTGGTAGAAGACTACACTTCATACTTATAGGAAATAAGGTATTTTCTAGGGTTTTTCATACTTACATCCACATTTTCATTTAAAGGTTTACATGGCCTTCATGATAGATTTTCATAAGCAAGACAATGACACTTAATTACTTATGAATTCACCAGCTTTAAAGCTAATACTCTCTTTCAAAATAACTTGTATTCTCAGGTACGATGGCCAGGTTTTGAGAAGACGGAGCAGACAAGACTCATCTTTTATTTTGATTGTATATTTTTGGTGTCTTACTACAATGAAAGAACACACATATATTAAAATTCTACTTGTAATACAATGGATGATGTTGTTGCTTGTTTATTATATTACACTGTTGTGATACTGTACATGACGTCCTCCACCCCTGAACGTTTCCTCTGTTCGTGGTTTTGGGGTGTGATAGGTTTGGCCTTATTTCCATCCTCCAAGTCCCTAACCCTAAATCTCGAAACCCTAAGCCATTTTTAGTGATTGTGAGATAATCTTATGCATTCTTGGTGAGTTTGAAGAAGAATAAGGAGATTGAACGAGGAGCAAGAACGTGTAGGAGGATTGTAGATCCAAAAGTTCGGTTTCCTTTCTGATTCATTTGAGGTATAAAGCTTCAACCTTGTACATGACATGCTTCGATCTAGTCTTAGGATGCTTTATTTCATGTTTTGGTCTATTTATAATTGTTTTTGAGATTTGGACGTCCCATTTGGGCAAACCCTTTCAGATCTAGGGTCTTGAGGGGCTTTCATGGCATAAAGGTGCCAACTTTGTGGCCCTAGTGGTTTCTGGCATACTGTATGCTGATTAGCTAAGAAGAGTAGTATGTATACTAGTTGTCTTTGTGATACTTTCATGGAAGACCAGAAGGTGGCTCTTGGCACTTGTCTGTAAGACCCAGTGAGTGGACCCTATCTTGGCAAGAAAGACCATGAGGTGGCTCGTGGCATAATGGCCATACTATGTGCGGAAAATAAAACCTTTATTGATTGTGATGTATGAATGATATGTATGGCTCACGGTGATGTATGGCATGTATGGATCAATTGATATTTATGGTATGTGGTATTTGTGGAACTCACTAAGCTTCGTGCTTATGGTTTTCAGTTTTGGTTTCCGGTTCCTCCAGTTTGCAAATAAAGGAGCTCGGGACGATCACAACGCATACACCCGACATACACCCGTGTTTTCCGCAATGTGTGATTTCTGGGAATGAATTCTGATAAATGTTTTATTTGAAATGCTTTTCAATGTGTGAACAAAGCTACAAATGTGTTTTATTTATATTAAAAATGAAATTTTTGGTCTTCAATTTTTGGATGCTATAAGCCACTTACCACCGTTATGGTGACATGTAGGTTTGTTTGACTTGGAATCTTGAATATATCTATCATGTCATCAGGGAATAAACTTAATATAAGAAACGAAGCCGAAATTGATCGAACTCACGACATGTTTTTAAAGAAAGACTTGTTACCAACTTGATGAGAATAAATCTCTAGATCGTTTAGATCTTTCACATGTATATTGATTAAGAACAAACAATTCAATCACAATACAAATAAGAACACAATATGGAATCAATGTAAAGTCTATGATTCAAATATAGTCACGCCTCAGCAGAGCTCGATAAAGAACTTCCACTGTAGAGCCGAGCTAGGGTTTACAATACTTTGGTAAGAGAAAAATAATAAAAGCGTTACTTACTAAGGATGCAGGCATGCACCTTAAATACTAAAACCCTAGAGTAAAACAATGCATGGTTGGACAGGCCCAAACCGGCTACAAAATTGGGCTAAGGACCGAGCCCATGACGCAACACTATAAGCCCAACAATCTCCCCCTTTGCGTCAAATGAGGCAAGAGGTTACTTATGTTGAGTAACCTTCACTGTCTTCATAACTTTGAACAGCCGAGGAATGATAGCAAGAAGAGTCTGCCGAAATTGAATATACCATCTCAACATGTTAGTAAACAACTTCTTGTCGGCTGCAGAATTCTGATTACACTTTTGAATGATCTCCAAAATATGCTCCAAGAAAGCAGTTGAGAATAAGTGCTTATCACAAAGAGAAAAAAAACATTTTTGATTTTCACCCCTGACGAACATCACTGTATGAAATTGGGGGTCGATTTTATCCTTGACCATCACGTTCACATTGCCAGCTTTCCCAATTGGTTTGATCATTGGTCGCTTGTGAACGGTAGATGCGATCTCTTGATCCATTTTCGCTACTTCATGAATGTAGAAAACAAGAATTCGCTTGATATGGTCTATAATTGGCTGATACTCCTGAGGATTTGACAACAGAATATTGTTGAGGAGTATCCAGTCGTGAGGGTTAAGGTTCGGTAGATCAGCCAGGGAGAAATTATGAACCGAGCCTTCAGAGCCTCGGGTCACTTTAAACTTGACGTTGACAAATTTTCCCGTTGAATAAGGCTTCAGTACTTTGACAGTAGTAATCTTCTGTGAGCTCTAGGTCAAGTACTATGGCTGAGCGAATTCCAGGTAAAACTCCAACAGATCCCGATCACCTTCGGGTCCGGAGAGGGAATTACAGCAGTTGAGTTGAAGCAATGAAAGATAAATGCCTTTCGAGTGATTGACATATCAAACTGCGCATCCTTCGAGTTTTCAAGGCCGAACGACATCACAGGTTCGATCCAATGAGTACTCGGTTCATCTATCGCATCTTTTTGGAGCGAATCAATAGTCCATTCTGGAAAAATGGACTTCTTTTTCTCCAAGAGCTCTTTTTCTTTTAGCTTCTTCTCCAGCTCAGCCGTTTCCTTCGCAATCTTTTCTGCAAGCTCCTTATCAGAGAGTTTTGTTTTCTGAAAGGGCTTAGAGGGATTTTCACCCAAAGAATCTTCAAAATCATCATCATCATTTGTATCATCTTCACCAGTTTTCTTCTTCTTCTTATCCCTTTTGCTGACCGAAGCTTCATTATCCTTCGGTGCAGCTGTTGATTTGGGTTCGGGAAGAGGTTGAGTATTAACCTTTGCCTTTTCCTTTTCTCCCCCTTGTTTCAGCTGGACAGAAGTCACCGAAACACCCTTTATCCGACTAAGGATATCCAATGCAGGTCTGAGTTTTTCAGCTAAATGGCATCTGATGAATATGGTTAGAATAGAGTCATGGGCGTCAAGAAGATGTAACAAAATGGAATGAATGTCACCCACAGAGCTTCTAATCACTTCTCTTTCAGACTTCAGATCACTAAGATTAGTTGTGTCAGCACGAAGCTTATGATTTTGAATTTTGAGCTGAGAAGTATGTTCGTCAAGCTCATCCATAATTCGATTTTCAACAGCAAGTTCGGCTTCCAGCTGAGTCAGACGATCATTGACATTATCATGAAGAGTTGCATTGGTAGCTTCAATGGCCTTTCGAGCAACTTCAAGATTAGTCCTTTCAGTTTGAAGAGAATGCTGAAGATTATCAACTAAAGCATTCACAGTCTGAGAGTTCTTTTGAGCAGCATCTTGCAAAGAATCTAGGAATAGATGAGCCTCAAAAATTAGTTTATCGACTTTTGCGGTCGCTTCTTTGCATTCTTTCGTCGAGGCCACAACAGCAAGCGAGGCCTTCTGACACTGAGATGTAGAGGCATCGATATCCTTTGTTGCGGCAGAGAGAGGCATCATGTTCTTTAACAACCGAAGAGAACAAAGCTTTTAAAGCAGCTTTGAAATAAGCACCAGTGGAGGAGGAGGAGGAAAGTAGTTGATCAAGCTTATCAGTAACAGCCTTGAGGTGGTGCTTGGTGACTGGAGCATCGTCGTCATCATCACTTTGGACGCGGTAGGGACTAAAGTAAGTGGAATCAAACTCCAATTCCTCACCTCCAAGAATGGTGTTGGTTTCGGTAGATGGGGTAGGTGATGGTGGTTCGGTAGTTACAGGAGGTTCGGTAGTGACAGGAGGATTGGGTGCTGAAGAACAAGCCCCCGTATCAGATACGTTGGTTCAAACTCCAGTAGTGGTGGTAGTAGTAGCCTCAGTGAAGATGGGTGCAGAAATGGGAATGGTAGAGGATGGTTGAGATGTAATGACAGGAAAAATAGGAGGGAGGGAGATAGGTACAGAAATAAGTGGAGGAGAAGGTGGTTGGGACCGAACAGGTACCTCTGGTGTAGGCGAACGGGGTGGGGTATCACCACGAACCGAACCTTCATCCTACGAGCTTTCACTGTCAGATTCACTGAGAGGAGTTGTTGGTTGATTAGGCGGCACATATTCTGAGTCAGAATCACTGGAGGATTGAAGAATTAGCCTGTGAGTGGGTTTCTTGAATTTCTTCGGCTTAAGTTGAGCTAGGGCTGCCTTCTCAGACTTTCGCTTCCTAGGGGTTGGAACTTTTGAGACTGGACCCCCCTTATCTCCCTTTTTCACTTCTGGCTTTTTGCCTCTTTTGGCAGGTTTGTCTGCGTCATCAATTGACTTTACCATTTCGGCAACGAGTTCCCTTGGACCAGAGGAGGGAAGCTTCTTGTATTCCTGAATGATCGTACTTGAAGGAGGCACAAAGACAGACATCAACTCAGGAATGGACCCAACAAAAACAAATTTTGAAGGATGAGTCACTATGATGTTGGTAGTGTGAAACGTAGCAATGGAAGAAAGCAAGGAGTCGTCCATGATAGGAACATGAAAACGTTCCATTATCCATTGAGTAATAACGGTCCAGAAGCAAGCACAATAGATTTCAGTGTGACGAGAAGAGGATGATAAACTTTGAATAAGTTGGATCCATAAAACCATTCCATAATCTAGATTAAGACCGTGGTACACCCCATAAAGTAGAGTAATGAAGGACTTACTTGCACCGTCAGATCCAGCACTTCGTTCAGAAAGCCCTTTTAATAGTAGAGTGAAGAGGCCATTCCATTGAGGAGGAAGGCAGGACTTCTTGAACCTAGTCACGGTGGTGAGGGTTTCAATATACCCCATGTTGTAGAACATTGAGAAGATCTGACCAGTGGCAATAGAATCGGGATTAACCATGGAGTCTTCATATGCAAGCCCTAGAAGAGGGCAAAAACGATTCTTGGAGATTGAAGCTTTTTGGTTAAGAATATCGAAGAAAATTTTATCTGCCCCTTTGTCATACATTGCAGTGGAGTAGATTTGAGAGAGACAAGACATGGGAACGACTTCAACTGTGGTTAGGGATTTGACGAGTGGGGAATATTTCAGACATTCCACCACTTGATACAAGTGTGTATCGTAGAGGAAAGGGGAGAGATCGATCAACAGGTTCTGATTAGGCTTGATAGCAAGAAGAGTTGAGCGAGCAGTTCTTTCTTGAACTGAAGATGATTCTGCCATTGATGAATCTTGTCGAGGATGAAGATGAGCAGTGAGAGATATCACCCTTTTCTTTTTGAGGATTTGTGAGTGATAAAAAAAATAAAGTGGAGCGGGAGAAATCCTTTTATACATGAAAGTAGGAGAGAGAAATATCCGGCTGAAATTTTGGCTTTATGTGAAACCTTTCCTGGTGCGATGGAGTGAATAGTTGGCCGCCCCGATGATGACGCAGGAGAAAGAAAGGAAGTTTCACTTTTACGCGCCTTTCCATAGAAAGTACCTTTTTCAAATCGTCAAAACAGTTGGATAATTGCTGATTCATCCAAGAACTTTATCCGAAACGTCACCCACATAATTTACATGAACCGTCATCACCTTGATCTTTATCGATCACCATAATGCTTTTTAGAAATGAAGCTATAAAAATTAGCTCATCGTTAATAGAACCAAATTTTAGGAAAATCAAAGATTTCCGTGCATAGAGTGTGAATGATAAAGAAATAAAGCACACTTTTTATGGGAACTTGTGATGTCTGTTAAGACATAAAGCGACTGATTCCGGGCACGAATCTCTTCCTTCAAAGTCAAGAGAGACTTCAAAGTGCTTGTGTGGCTTCCCGTTAAATAACGATCAAGTACTTGTTAAGAAGTATTGAAAGGCATCATTGTAATTAAAGCTATAAAGGGTGGCTTTCGCTTCAATTCATGATTTCGGTAATTGATATAAGACCGAAACTGAACGAAGTACTTGTGAGACCAATGTGGCCTGTTAAAGAAGTAGGTAGGAAACATAATCAGTGACTTGTTGACAAACTGAGAAATCTAAAAAAAAAAATTATAGCTGGATCCTTGGGGAAGAAAAATATTGGTGATAGACAGTTTCAGAAGGATCGCTCAAAATAAAAAGAGATTTCATTTAAGAACTTTATCATGGTAATGGTTCACCGTCAATGCATTATGGGTTTTGAATTGTGGCTTTCACTTAGTACGTAGTGACACGAGACTAAGATCATTAACACAGATTTTTGTATAACCATAAACCTCAGTGGTAAGTGTTGAGAGTCTCAAGGGTTACATTAGTGAGATGAAGTGTAATGAAGAAAAATGATATAGGTGAATGTAACAACCTGCTTTGGGAAAACATGATTTGTATATATCACATTATTAAGGCTTCACTCAAAATCTGTTGCGGCTTTGGTCAACATGCAGCAGCATGCATCTAGGGACATTTATCTAATTTATAGAAAAGAAGTTATACCTGCTTGAGCTTCACCATCAAGAGTAGCATTTATACAAAGAAAAGCATGAGAAAAATGAAAGTAAAAAAAATATTTTTGTATTTGTGAAAAAAATTTAATGAAACAAAAAGAAAAATGTTTTTGGATTTTATGAAAATAAAAAAGAATAAAAGAAAATGAAAAGAAAAACATAAAAATGAATATGGAAAAGAGTATACAAATGAATACAACCGAAATCCATTTTAATGAAAAAGAAGCAAACAAGTTCAGAAGGACCGAACCCGAAATAGACCGAGCATTCGGTTCATTTCGGTTCCTGGGTGAACTGAACCCGAAATAGACCGAGCGTTCGCTCTATTTCGCTTCTTACCTTTAATGAAGAGAAGTCGATTTTGGTACTGATTCTGCTTCCATCATTCCTAGGCCTTGTAAGATCTTGTTGAAACTTGCATTAGGTAAAGCCTTAGTGAATATATCTGCTAGTTGATCAGTTGTCCTAAAGAAGTGAATCTCCACGTTACGATCTTCCACATGATCTTTGATGAAGTGATACTGAAGTGCTACGTGCTTTGTCTTCGAGTGTTGCACTGGGTTATGACAAATCCTTATTGCACTTTCAAAGTTGCAATATAGTGGGATTTTCTTCATGTTCAGCCCATAGTCTCTAAGTTGACTCTGTATCCAAACAACCTGAGATGTGCATGAGGTAGCGGCTATGTATTCAGCTTCAGCCATGGAAAAAGAAACACATGTTTGTTTCTTTGATTGCCAGCTAACCAATTCACCATCAAGAAATTGGCATCCTCCAGTAGTGCTTTTACGATCCAATCCACAACCACCTAAGTTAGCATCTGAGAACGCTTGGACAAAGAAACCTGAGTTGGTTGGATACCATTGACCGAGAGAGGAAGTTCGCTTCAGATAGTTAAAGATGTTTTTCATGGATAGCATGTGAGGTTCGTGTAGGTTAGCTTGGAATCGGGCACAATAGCAGACTGAGAACATGATGTCTGGCCTACTGGCTATGAGATACATCAGTGACCCAATCATCTGACGATAAAGCGTCATGTCAGCAGCTGGCTTCTCCAAAGAAGGTGTAAGCTTAGTCCCAAAAGCCATAGGAACTTTCACTTTGGAGTCTCCGAACATGCCAAACTTGGCAAGCAATGTCTTTGTATATGCCTCCTCATTGATAAAAATGCCTTCAGGTCCCTGTCTAATATTTAAGCCAAGGAAAAAGTTAATTGGACCCATTAAGCTCATCTCAAATTTAGTTTCCATCAACTTCTTGAATTCATAAGGTGGTTACCCTCTCTCTTACGAAAGAAGATTGGGTCAACCGAACCTTGTTTAAATTTTGACATTTTTAAGAATCGAGTGAGAGTTTCATTCCATGCTCTGGGAGCCTGCTTCAGGCCATATACTGCTTTGTCTAGAATGTAGCAGTGATCTGGATGCTTCTCTTTCATGAAGCCTGGCGGTTGCTCAACGTACACAGTTTCTTCAAGTTCTCCGTTGAGAAAGGCACACTTTACATCCATTTGATAGACTTCAAATTTTTTGTGTGCAACATAAGCAAGAAAGATTCGAACCGACTCTAATCTTGCAACTGGAGCGAAGGTCTCTTCATAATCTATACCTTCCTCTTGGAAGTATCCTTTTACAACCAACCGCGCCTTGTTACGAATCACATTCCTCTCCTTATCCATCTTAGTTCTGAATACCCATTTGAGACCGACAACCGAAGCATCCTTTGGAGTTGGAATTAAACGCCATACTTTGTTTCTTTCAAACTCGTTGAGCTCGTCCTGCATGGCTTGAACCCAATCAGAATGGTCAAGAGCCAAATTCACGGTCTTCGGTTCAACTTTGGAGACGAAAGAGTTGAACATGCAAAATTCTACTTGAGAGAATAGTGCAACTTATTTCTCTTTGATCTGTGATCGAGTTAATACCTTTTCTAAGGATTCCCCAATGATTTGACATTGAGGATGGTCTTTGGTCCATTTAATGAGAGGAGGGTAATTTGGATCACAACAGGGATCCAGTTCTGCATTGACTTCTTCCAATTCTGATTGTGTATCATCATCATTGACATTTGTATTCTCCCCCTCGAATGATGACACGAGTTCAATTTATGGATCAGAATGTTCCCCTTCGTTTGGACTTTCGGTTGAGCTAGATGATTGTGACATTAAATTCTCCACCTAAAATGAAGAACCTTGATCCTTTGGTAGAGACGAACCCTCCCCCTGGACAGAAGGTCGGTCACCAGAAGGTTCGCTTAAGTCAGGCCTTTCGCTTGCCTTTGGTTGTTCAGCTGCCATCTTCTGTGCAGTCTCGTCAATGATTTGTTTCAAACTATCAATTTTGTTATCTTTAGCCTTGGATTCAGAATCGATAGCTTTTTCAGGTTCATCAAAGAGAAGCATATATTGCTCGAAAAGATTTGAGATAACACAGTGACTTGACTAGACTTTGGAAAAATTTCTTGCATTGCACCTTCAGGTGTCTTCAACTTCTTGACATAATTGTCATCGAAAGTGACATAGTATGTCTCTTCAATCTTCTTTGAGCGTTTATTCAGAACTCTATACGCCTTCGAGTGCAAAGAGTAGCCCAAAAAGATCCCCTCATCAACCTTAGCATCAAACTTGTTTCGATTCTCCTTTGAGTTGAAGACGAAGCATCTTGAACCGAACACGTGAAAGAACTTCACATTAGGCTTGCGGTTGTTCAAAATCTCATAAGGAGTGATAGATAATCGCTTGTTTAGATATGATCTATTCTGAGTGTAACAAGCAGCAACAATAGCATCAGCCCAAAAATATAAAGGCAAGGAAGCGAAGCTTAGCATAGTTCGATCCGCTTCGCACAGAGATCGGTTTCGCCTTTCGACGATTCCATTCTGCTGTGGATTATATGGAGCCTAGAAATTATGATTCGTTCCCTTCTCAACCAGAAAATCTTCGAACTCCTTGTTCTTGAATTCCAAGCCATCGTCACTTCTTACGTTACAAACCACTTTTCTTAGTTGAACCTCTACTTGCTTTATGAAGAGCTTGAGCTTAGAAGTTGCCTTTGATTTTTGCCTCAAGAAGAATACCCATGTGAAGCGAGAGAAGTCGTCAACTATGACAAGAATGTACTTGTTCCCACCAATGCTTTCAATAGAGGAGGGACCACATAGATCGATATGTAACAACTCCAATGGTTCTATCACCTTTGTGTTGATAATAGAAGGATGACTTTGTTGACTTTGCTTTCCCATTTCACAAGCTGCACATAGATGTTCTTTGTCAAATTTAAGAACTGGAAGACCTCTAACATGATCTCCCAATACCATCTTGTTGATATCCTTGAAATTTAAATGAGAGAGCCTTCGATGCCATAACTAGCTTTCGTCTGAGTGAGCCTTTGTTAGCAAGCAAACTGCTGGTTTCCCTCAAATTGGATTGTGGTTTAAAGGGTACATTTCCCCCTTTCGCTTTGATTTCAGAAGTATATTATTTGACTTCTTTTCGACTATCTCTAAGCCTTCATCATCAAACGAGACCTTCAATCTGGTCCCTACTACCAGCTGTGATACATTGATCAGGTTGTGCTGCAATCCTTCAACGTATGCGACCTTTCTTATTGAGAAATCACCATTCGTAATCATTCCATAGCCTTTGATAGTTCCAAAGGAATTGTTGTCGTACTTCACAATTCTACCATCCTTGAGAGACCGAAACTCCCTCAATTTTTCCTTTTGTCCTGTCATGTGACGCGAGCAGCCACTATCAATGTACCATTCTTCGTCAAACTGCTCGTCATGTATAACATGCAAAATATCAAGCAGATTTAGGAACCCAAAGTTTCTTGGGTCCTTGTGAGCCTTTTACAGGACAGGGAATAGTAAGTGAAACATCAACCATATAAGTTCTTTTTATTAGAGTTGTTTCATCTTTTCTCTTTATTGTAAAAACTTTGATTTTGTTTGGCTTAGATTCATTAGATGTAGGATTTGAAATTTTGACATCTGCATGCTTTTGGATATCTTTCGGGCATTTGTTGTTTTCTGGAAAGAGCTTTCCTTTCTCCTTTGAATCTTTTGAAGGATAAGAATTAGAATGAGAATGAGAAAAATAGGGTTTAGAAGCGATATTAGATCGTCGATTATCACTCTTCCTTGGTTGAGAACGGGAGCACTCTTCCCTTCTGTTCGTCTGATTGAACTTGGAACTGAACCCATCCTTTCAGCTGCTATTATGTCGAGTACCGAAACCTTTCTTTCGGTTGCTTACTCGTTGAGGACCGAAACCTTCCTTTCGGTTGCTTACTCGCTGAGGACCGAAACCTTCCTTTCGGTTGCTTTCATGCTGAGGACCGAAACTCTCCTTTCAGTTGCATTCATGCCAAGGACCGAAACCTTTCTTTTGGTTGCTTCTTGGTTCTCCTCGTGACTTATGTGTCTTTTCATACCTTACGTAATGAGGATTTTGAGATCGCCAAAACTGTTTTCTTTCTGAGAGATTCTTCTTGTATCTCAGATTTCGTTGGTGTTTTCGTTCTGCCACCTGTTTTGGATTTTTATGAATATTGGCCTATTTCTTCGATACATGAGCATGGCTTTCGCACTCTAACGAACACGTCTCACTGGACGTTATTACTGGTTCGCCCGAAGATGTTTTGGTGCCACTTGTGCTTGGCATATCATATCTTGTAGGTTCATTAAGTGGTTCTGGTACGTACCTACCCTTCACCCTCCATGAGGTTTTCTGAGATAGGCCTTTTGTTTCATCAGCGTTATCTATTGGTGCTGACCAGAAGAACTCTTCACATCCATTTGCATTATCTTCTTCTACCATAGCTGTCAGTTCTGCTATTTGTTGAGGTGTGACTCCCTAAACTGTGTAGACTTGATTTGGAGTGGTTTGAACCTTTTGATATACAAACGCTTTTGCATTAAGGATTTTGGTCTTGTCTGTCGATGAGCGAGCGAATTCAACAGAGTTTTCAGAGATCAGATTTTTGTTACTTTCGAGTACGCTTTTGACAAACTCAGAACAGTCCACCACGTTCTCTACAGAGATTTCACTCATGTCATCATCCTCATTAAGTTCAGATGCATTTTCAACATCAATTTTATTTTCTGAACTTAATTTGGCATTCAACGAGTCAAATTTCTATACTGTTTCGGTTCTTAACTTCAATTTATCATTTTCATCTAACAGATTTTAAGCATGTCCTTATGTTTTTTTGACTTTATGTAGGACTCTATTTTGTCAAGACCAATTTTGTAGGCAGGAGAGATTTCGTCAGAAGATACAACACTTTCACAGTTGTAAGCTTCAGCATCGACTTCATCCTCCTTTAACTCAAGGAAGGGTAAAATCATGCGATGTATCTTCTTTCCTATTTCACAATCGAGATGCAATTGAGTGATATTAGTATAAAGTCTTTTCACAATCAAACAAAAAACGTTTCGCTGTTTTAAAAGCTTAAGATTGTCTTGTTGCAAATAGATTGACTCATCCCTAGACCTAATTAACTCTTTCTCCTTCTGCTCAATCCACATCCTCCTCTCCTCACTCTTCGATGATATCCTGCTAATTTGATCAGTCAGGTTAGAGTTTGTGACACGAGCTTAGGTAAGACTACTACTTATACTAGAAAATTTAGATTTTAAGCTATTCAGTTCCTTTTCATAGTTAGTAATAGGTATTTTCAGAGAAGCAAGAATATTTTGTACCTTCTTGATCAACTCATCACATTCGTTGATCTGTGCACTAACAGGTTTCAAAACGAAACACATGTCCTCTCGCTCCTTCTCATCTTCCAGCACACCATCTGTTGTGTATCCTCGCATCTGTGATAAACCTTCTGTCACCATCAAACACCTTCCTGCATCATATTCTTCTTTCACCATCATAGCCTTGCCATGAGTCGGCTTTCTCACTTCTTCATCCTCTGAATCCGTGGACCATACTTGCACTCCACCAAACTCATCATTGTCCCCTGTATCTTATACAATCAAAGCATTCATGGTGTTATTGTTAGCTGCTGATTTCCTTTTCTTGATCTCTTCCAATCGTCTCAGGAGGTTCGTTTCCTCATCATCCTCATCAACCTTTTCTGCCTTTTTCTTCAGCATGCAGTCTTTGGCAAAGTGATTCTTGCCTCCAAAATAATGGCAATCAAAGCCTGAGTCGCCACCAATCTTCGTCTCCTTCTTGGATTCTTCTAAATTTGAACCCATCTTCGGTTCCTCCTTCACTTTCTCGGAACTATAACTTCCCTGCCAGTTTCGGTTCTTGTTGGCTGGGAACTTTCTTTTAATAAACTTTCTTGGATTGAAAACCATCAGGGCATAGTCTTTACCGGTTAGATCATAGTCAGCAAGATCCAATTCTTCTTCTTCTTCAATAACACTTTTTCCTTTTGAAATAAGAGCTAACGACCCCAAACTAGAAACCATGTTCGTTTCCTTTGACACCGTACTTTCATGGGACTTTAGAATTCCCAATAGTTTCGCCAGAGAGTATGATTTGAATTGTTCGTGTGCCTTCACCGTGGACACAATTGTCATCCATTCGGGTCTAAGACCGTTCATGAGGGTGAGCTTCTGTTCAATAACCTTCATTTCGATGATGTGCTTTATCATCTTACTTAGAAGATGATTAAACCGATCAAAGGCCTGAATAAGTTTCTCTTCGGGCTTCTGTTTGAAATCACCAAATTCAGAAAGCAACAAGGTTTGAATCGAACGTTCCAGATCTTCATCAGTAGAATATAATTCTTTCAACCTATCCCATATCTCTTTTGATGTAGGACATGAACTCACTAATCGAAACGTGTCCGATTGTAAAGCAAACCTAATCATTCTTAAGGCTTTGATATTGCACTGAAACTTCTCTTTCTCGTCTTGAGGAATGTCTTTCAATCATTCATGAGCTGATTGTACTCCTTTTGAGTTTTGACAATCTTTGAAGTGCTTGAGTGAGCAAACGGACCGACTGTGATTGCTTCCCAGATCAAGTACCCATTATCCTCTGAGCCGATCACATAATCTTCAAAGTGGTGCGTCCAAACTTCATAATCATGAGTGTATAAGATTAGAATCCTTATCGTTGATCCAATACTGTTGGAGATGTTGATTAGATTGGTTTGCGAATCATCCATAGACATTGTGATGAAGTTTGATCGATAACCTTTTTAAGCTCAGACTTGTAATTTATCGTTAGAGTGAGATCGACAATTAATGAGATACGCCAATATGGAATGATGGCTCAATTAATATCAATCAATGCGGAAAAACCCTAATAATTTCTTCAACAAAAGAGATGTGTATGAATTATACAGCCTCCTGCTCTGATACCAATTGATGAGAATAAATCTCTAGATCGTTTAGATCTTTCACAGGTATATTGATTAAGAACAAACAATTCAATCACAATACGAATAAGAACACAATATGAAATCAATGTAAAGCTTATGATTCAAATATAGTCATGCCTCAGCAGAGCTCGATAAAGAACTTCCACTGTAGAGGTGAGCTAGGGTTTACAATACTTTGGTAAGAGAAAAATAATAAAAGTGTTACTTACTAAGGATGCATGCATATACCTTAAATACTAAAACCCTAGAGTAAAACAATGCACGGTTGGACAGGCCCAAACCGGCTACAAAAGTGGGCTAAGGACCGAGCCCATGACGCAACACTATAAGCCCAACACAACTGAGCTAAATTGTGGTTGTTTATATTCACAGTGGCATTGGAACTTAACTAATTTAGAACTGAAAACAGAGTTAAAACGTGAAGCTACATGTCTAATTATAGAAATGACTCATTTGGAATTCCAACCAGTTCAAACATTTTCATTTGTTCAACTACTGGATTTGGATTCCCACTTTTCTAACATTTCTTATTCCATTTGAATGTTTAATTTTCTAAGAGAAATTAAATATTCTCCTATTTTTTATGCGTACCATCTTCCTACTTATTTTAGATGGTGAAAAGTGTCATTTAATTTAATTTAAATTTGATTGGGATGTTAAATTTTTATACTTGTCATCATCATAAATAGGTAGGAATAAGAGTAGGAATAAAATGTAGGATGATATTTAATTTCTCATTTTCTAATCATCACTCTCTTCCTAGTCCTAGCCACTTAAACAATCTTTGTTAGTTTTGAAATTACAGAGGACCTTTCAGTTAATCTGTAAATGGTTGTCTTTTGACACTCGAAACTTGAAGGTAGTCTTGTGTTCTATGTCAAGAGGGATATCATAAGAAGATGTTGTATATATACATGTTACTACGAACTCTCCATGTAACTATGAACTCTCTAAATTACATCTTTGACTTAGTGTTCAAGAATGTAATAGTTAACATTCATTGACTTCTAATTTCTTTAAGTTAACGAGTCATTTAGAAGTTGATAACCTTTTCCAAGTTATGGGTTTCCTTTCTTGTTTTAGTAGTTGACATTCATTTGCTTTTTCATTAGACTGGTTGTATATCTTATCTTGTTTCATAGACAATTTTCTATCTTCTTTTTCTCTCTTCACAAATAATGACTTTGATAACCTTTTCCACGTTATGTGTTTTCAACCACATGCTAAGTAAAACCATTTCCATATCCCATTTTATTCCAATCTATATCTCAAAACCTTCATTGAGGACTTTTCATAAACAATTGAGAGGAAAATTAAAAGAGCACAACATCGCTATACAACAATACAAATAAATTAAAATATCACATGTCTAATTCCAGCAATACCAAACAATAATACAGAATCATCAGGGTTCACTTTTATCAATACACAGGAGAAAGGGGAAAGAATAAATAGTAAGAGAAATAGAGCATTTGATGTAGAAGCATCCCTCTTAAAGCTCCAAAGAAGATGGCCGAAATTAAGGTTTAATGTAATTGCAACACATAAGTACAAGCACTTATATCTAATATCCTTGGTTCCGATTATGTAGGGATGTAACGCCCACAGATTCGGGCTAGTCAATTTAGAAACAATAAGCGTCAAAAAATGAATTTTTGATAGAATAATATTTAGAATAAATAATCATAACCAAGTTATAGTATATGTCACAAGGGTTTCGTATATATAAAGAACGCTGAAATCAGAGTTATAATGAAGAAGTTATTAATTGTCGAAGTTTTATAGCTAAACCGACACGACACCGCGTAACGTAAAAAGTGAATATTTGATAAATTACATTTTAGCCTTAGGGATCTAAACGAAAGTCGTAGTATACATTAAACGGAGAGCATGCATAAAAAGAACGTCCAAATCTAACTTCGTATGAGGAAGTTATGATTTTTCTAAGATTTAGCAAAGTAGTATGCAACCCAAAATTCAAATTTTAGATCGATCGATTATTATCCGACATTACCTAAATGATAATTGAATATCTCATTAATACGAGCTCAACGATAAAAAGACAGTCGTAAACGGAGTCCGTATGTACAAGTTATAAATTTTACACGGTCGGTAAATAGTGTAATCTTTTCATACTGTTAAATTTAAAATCAGTCGAGAATTAGCCGATGGAGTTAAAAGGAAAGATGTAGATCTTTTCAGTACCTACGTGTGGATATAAAGAATATCGAAAATGGAGCTCATATGAGAAAGTTACAGAGTTTAGAAGTCGGAAGGGTGCTGTTGTGAAGTAGGTGACATGACGTGGCGCGATTTAAGCTATTGCTTTCTCCCCATGCCTTGCCACCAGATGGTGACATGTGGCACCAACTCGATGAGTTAGAGGAAAAAACTCGATGATTTTGACCCAATTCCAGCCTATAAATACCATGCGAGAGTGCCTTCATTTTTCACACCTAAATCTCCTTACTCCTTTCTTTAACTTCTCTCTAAGCCTCCCAAAACCCTCCCAAAGCCCTAGTAACCTCAAGGTGCTAGATGAAAGCCCTGCAGCGCCTGAAGACTCCGAGAAAAAGAGCTTTTCAGCTCGGAAGTTCTGCTCCGCAGAGCCCGGTTCCTCGCTAAACCCCTGTTTCGCCGAAGGAAAATAGAATCGTTAGAAGTGACGCGCTGCCCGAGTTTAGAATCATCACTTTAACAAGTGAGTGCATAGTCTCATTCATGAACATGATTTAAATACAGGTATTAATTAAACTATTAAATATATGTTAAAGAGTTAAATATTTGTTAAAGAGTTTATGTGTGAGTGCATAGTCCCTTTCATGAACATGATTTTAATACAAGTATTAAATATATGTTAAAGAGTTAAATATTTGTTAAATAGTTTATGTGTGAGTGCATAGTCCCTTTCATGAACATGATTTTAATACAAGTATTAATTAAAGTATTAAATATCTGTTAAAGAGTTAAATATTTGTTAAATAGTTTATGCGTGAGTGCATAGTCCCTTTCATGAACATGATTTTAATACAAGTATTAGTTAAAGTATTAAATATCTGTTAAAGAGTTAAATATTTGTTAAAAAGTTTATGTGTGAGTTCATAGTCTCTTTCATGAAAATAATTTTAATACAAGTATTAATTAAAGTATTAAATATCTGTTAAGGAGATAAATATTTGTTAAAGAGTTTGTGTGTGAGTGGATAGTCTCTTTCATGAACATGATTTTAATACAAGTATTAGTTAAAGTATTAAATATTTGTTAAAGAGTTTATGTGTGATTACATAGTCCATATCATGAACATGATTTTATTACAAGTATTGATTAAAGTATTAAATATATGTTTATGTGTGAAATATTTGATATTGTCTGAAATACGTGTTAAGAGCATATATGATATATAATGATTTAGGATACATAGTAAACCTAAATGAATTAAAAGGAATATTGGGTAGTATCTCCTTATGAGTACGAGTGAGATATACATGGAGGGTAGAACTTTAAGATCTGTCATCGATCTGAGAGTATGGATTAGACATAGTCATTTGTCCTTAGTCTGGGAGTATGGAGAGGACATAGTTATTTGTCATTAATCCGGGAGCATGGATTAGACATAGTCAATTGTCCCTAGTCCGAGAGTATGGAATGGGCATAGTTATTGATCCAGGAGCATGGATTAGACATACCCGATCCGAGAGTATGGATCGTGTTGTCGTGAAGATCGATAGGATGGGATAAAATTTCTTATATGAGGTGAAATTGTATATATTGTGAGTTCTAATATATATATATATATATATATATATATATATAT
This sequence comes from Lactuca sativa, assembly GCF_002870075.4. NCBI lineage: Eukaryota > Viridiplantae > Streptophyta > Magnoliopsida > Asterales > Asteraceae > Lactuca > Lactuca sativa. The sequence goes on along the minus strand of NC_056627.2, from coordinate 200,486,638 downwards.
ATATATATATATATATATATATATATATATATATAACATTGTGGGATTGAAATCCCTATGTACTCATCAAGTTGCCCAACCTGACCCACTCAGTTTATTTGTATCACAAGTGTCGATATGAAGCTACATTACACTGAGAGATTAAAAGAGACATAGATCACTAGTGTAAATGAATGTAAGGTCTATTTATGCTTATGTTTATGTATTGACGGTGACATCCCAATGTTTTAAAATGAATAAAATACATTTCTTCGGAAATGCTTTGATAATGTATTTATCATGTTTTTCTGGGAGAAAATTCTACAACATTATTCTTTAAAATTATACTCTGATTTTCAAATAAAACATAAAAAAAATCGGTATTTTCTGGCCGTGAAATTGAGGATGTCACAAGGGATGTCGGAAGCACCTATCCTCTGTAATTGCTATGAAACTAAGTTTTGCAATGTCAATTATTTGATGGCGCCGTGTGATATTGGGGAATAAAAATGATTCAAATACAATATCAGCTATGTCAAAGCATTAATCCATTGACTTCGTGGAGTTGTGATTAACTTTTGCAATCTCAATTACTTGATGTTTAGGTTTTTGAAGTTGTTGGATGGAGCAAAGTCCATTTTATGAAATCTGATTTGGCAACAACGTCATATATAACACTCTAATCATGAAATATGACCTTCAAATAAAGGCAACCGTTTGAATGCCAAAAAGTGAAACGATATCTAAAAAATAATAGTTTTTGAGAACAAAAAATAAAATTAGAGCTAAAACAAAAAAATCACGGAGTGTTCGTTTGGATGGATTGATTCGATCCGATCTAATCAAGTGAATCCAAATTAATTTCGGTTTTCAAAACATGGATCCAAATAGTCCAAATTAAATTTAAATCCGATCCAATTCAACCAAATTACAATTCGGTTGGATCGATTTTTATAATTCGGTTTTAAAAAATGGAACATTTTAACACCACATATAGTTAGAATACTAGCCAACTTTCAAACAAAACAAATTATTTAGTTGTGGTTTAAAATTTATAAACAACTATTAAAAAATATATTATAGTTTAATAATTTATAAATAAAATCTTTTGAGAGAAAATGTATAATATGGTTTTTTGTTAGGCTAAACCTTTATTGAAAAAATAAATTATTAAATTCACAAATAATAAAAGATAATTTAAAAAATAATTAAATAATAAATGGTTATTTGGTTTTTTGGACTATTCGGTTCTTATTTTATAAACTAAAACCAATCTGAAATCCAAAATAATAATTCGATTTTGTTGAAAACCAATCCAAAAATCCGAATGTTCGAACAAAATAGTACAATTCAAATTATCCAAAAGAATAATTCGGTTTTATCCGAATAGTGAAAAGCCCTATAAATAATGGCTTTTATGGTATTAACCTTAAAAAAAAATTATAAGTTTATGGGTAAAAACTAAAAAGAACTGTAAACTTAAGAGATTTTTTGCGAAGTTAATATAATGGTAACTTGGAAAACCTGCAATCACCGGTAAAAGAGTACAACCGAACATGTTTTTGGAAAATATAATGGCAAAAACAGATATAAAATCAAATTTTGGGCAAAACCGACAAAAACCTGAATATCAAGAGTTTTTATGGTGTTAGCCTTTTCGATAAAACAATTTAGAAGTAAATCTTATGCAAACACTAATAAAACTTCGTTAAATGAAAAAAAATGAGATGAATATATATATATATATATATATATATATATATATATATATATATATATATATATATATATAGGTTTAGGTTCTATGGAAAACAAAAAACCCTAAAAATAAAAAAAAAATGCATAAAAAATACATAGAGATCATAAAAATTTTCTTTGAAATTTTTATGAAAAAATCGCAGCTTTTAGTATAAAATTGTTGAAAATTTAAAAAAAAAACAATTTAAAAAAAATGATTTTTTTCAGCGATTTTATTAAAAAGCTGCGATTTTCTATAAAAAAAAATTAAAAAAAATTGTGATATCTAAGTTTTTTTTATTGTATTTTTAGGGTTTTTTGTTTTCCAAATAACCCTTCCCTATATATATATATATATATATATATATATATATATATATATATATATATATATATATATATATATATATATATATATATATATATATATATATATATATATATATATGAGATTTTATTCATTTTAATAATTATATAGAAATGGTACTCTTGGTATATAATATTTTCATAGTTGATATCTATGAAAATATTAAAAAAAATTGTGATATCTAAGTTTTTTTTATTGTATTTTTAGGGTTTTTTGTTTTCCAAATAACCCTTCCCTATATATATATATATATATATATATATATATATATATATATATATATATATATATATATATATATATATATATATATATATATATATAAGATTTTATTCATTGTAATAATTATATAGAAATGGTACTCTTGGTATATAATATTTTCATAGTTGATCCAAGGGTCTATTTGTCATTGTACAAATATTAACGTATTAAAAGTTAGATTTAACGTCGAAAATCCATAGAAGTCCCAATAGAAGTTTACTGACATGACTCTTCCATTGGCAATCTACTGCTCCCACTTAGTTACAGATGCACATGCTTTGATTCGAAAGTTGTAGCCAGTGATGAATCTTTGGCTTTAATTGGAGGGATTGCTGGCTCAGGAAGAAGTAATGTGGGTTTATAATTCTTGTTGCAATTGGTATAAACATGGAGATCGTAATACCCAGTATTTTCACTCTTTAGCTAGCGCAAGACGGAAGAGAAATAGGATTGAAGCTATAAATCTTGATAATGGGGACTTGGCAAAGACCTACTCCAGATAGGTTAAGGAGGCATAAGTCAATAATGATGGCATCGAATGCCTCTTTAAAAGGAAAGAAAAGCGAAAGACCTATTGTGTAAAGTTTAGAAACCAGAAAGACCATTGGTATAATATTTTCTAAAGAAATACTGAAAATGCCATTTTTTTATGAACTAAAAGGACATTTTTTAAATTTTGTCATACGATAAAGATTCAAAATAAAATTGGCTTGAGTTCAAATTTATCTAGATAAGGAATAGGATAAAGAACAAAATTCAAATCTATGTATATAAAATAAAAATAATAAATAGAAAAACAAAGTATATGTTGATTGTAAATTGATGTGTTAGTGTGATATCTCACTGTTAGATTTGGAGTTAATAATTTCATGTTGATCTTTTTGATGAATTATTCATGATTTTATGCGATGCTCCATTTCAAAACAGAAATATGTCAAAGACGAATTGAAATTTCTTCCTTATAATAGGTAGCGGGGAATCAAAAGTTTCCAAAATAGAGAAGTGAAATCGAAGGAGATAGGTGACATGATTTTGTAGAAGCTATTTTGAAGAAAAACATAATCTCTAACTTATCGAGATTTTATTTATGAATGTATATTTATTATAATTTTTTGAAATTCGAATTTCAGAAATTTTAAAGTTTGAATGACATATTGGGTAGCTCACTTGGAAAGTTTTCAGGCTTAGGAAATGCCATGTGACAATAAATTGACTCTTTTACTGAATATATTTTTTTAATGAATATGATTAAAAAGGACCTTCTAAGAGTAATCAAAAGTTTATAAAAGCAATACTTTTTTCGTTTTACTATAAACTAGTAAAAACCCCCCACGCCATTGGCACGAGTTTAAATAAGTTTAGCGAAATCTATAGAGGCTTGATTGAAATTTGTAAATGTCATGGTGTTTACCAAAAAACACCAAGAAATGGGAAATTTATAAAAACTGACTGGAGCTTTCTGATTTTTACTATATTAAATCCAAAAATATTTAAAATGACTATTTACACGTAAAAGGTAAAACTAGAAGATATAATTTATCAACGCACCAACAAAACAAAACAAAAAATGACATAAAAAAATCTTACGCATATTGATTGTTTTTGAAAAAAATACAGAGACCTTTTCTATAAATTAAAAAATTGTAGGGACTAAATCTGCCAAAATGTAAGCCTTTGTTGTAGGGACTAAATCTGTCAAATTATATAACCGTTGTTGCATTGACTAAATATGCCAAAATGTAAAACTTTTGTGGAAAAACTATGAAAAAAAGGAAAACTCTACTATTCCTAAGAGGGTATGCGATTTAATAGTGAATTTTATGTTTACATGTTTCGATGCTTCTTAGGTTTTTTTGTTTGTTGGTTCTATTTTGTACGTGTATAATGTTTCGAGGAGAGTAGGGGACCAAAAGTGCAACTCCACAAACTAATGTGGCAAATGCTTTAGTGGTCACATTTGGTAAATGACAGGCCCAAAATTGGTAAACTCTTGAAATATTTATGGCTAAATTCAAAATAATGAAAAAGTTAGTGTGTGAATCATGATTTAAGGAAATTTTGGCTAAATTCTAATCATCAAAAAGTTACAGTTCCTAATAGCTAGGATAAATAGACTTTTTCTGTAAACTAAATAATTTTAGGGACTAAGTCTACCAAAATAAAAAACTTTTTTTACATGGAGTAAATTGCATGGCCTAAATCTGCCAAAAATGTAATTTTTTTTTTGCAAGGATTAAAACTGTCAAAATGTAAAACCTTTGTTGTAGGGACTAAATCTGCCAAAATGTAAAATATTTTTGTTGGGCACCAATTTAGTAAAAGACAAGGACCAAAAATAAAAACTTTGGAAACTTTGATGCTAAAAGTCTTAAGTAATATAAAATACTAATATATATATATATATATATATATATATATATATATATATATATATATATATATATATATACTAGCCGTTTACCCGCGATAAGCGACGGGTGCGAATAATTTTTTTCAGAAATCAGTTTCCAAAGACATTTTGATTTTTGTGCAAGTACTTATTATATCCAAATAATTATGAATAAGAGTTATTCTAATATAAACGAAATCAATAAGAATTACAAATGGAAAGTTATATTTCTTTATAAAATGTACATGAAAACATAATTGATTGTATATTATTAATCATACAACATTTATTTATATACCACATTTGATATATAAACATCATTGTCGTTGAACTGTTCGTTAGCATTCACGAATACTTTTGTATTGACACATGATATCTAAATTAAGAAAAAAAAACTCTACAATACACATACAAGTAATTTTAATTTTTTTTGTTGGCGTATGGTAATTTAGACTTATTTAAAATTCAGTCTCAAAACGATCATATTTTTTTATTGATCTCGCAACATGTCATTTCAAATAAAACTCAATGAATCGAAAAATATCATTCACCACTAAATGACGGACATACATACTTATATAAATAGTAGCGACGAATAATATTACAAAAAATCGGCCAATATCATTTACCGAAAATTTAGTTTTTTTTACAGAATATTTTATTTTTCTAGTAAATATAGTAACCTATCTTTTCAATATGTAATTTAGGAAAATACATATATGAATACGATTAGTGGATTTCATTTAAGTTTATTTATACAATTATTTTTTACTTTGACTGGTTTTAAATTACTATGGTATCACGTTATAACTTCTAAATTGAGATTCAACCAAACTTAAATAGACTCATAATGTTATCAATTAATGCTAAACCTCTTGTAATAGTAATTAAAAGAAACGTACTACTAAAATGACGTACTAACATAAATTGACCAAATGACCTTCATCCGGTTATAATCCACAAGGACAAATCCACAAGCAACATCTTGAGAATATCAATTCACAAAATTGGGTCAGGCAAAAATCAAAGAATAGTCAAGGGCAAAATTATTCATATCTAACAAAATTCCCCACCTACCATTAAGATTGTAAATACACCTTATAATAGTAAGTAACACTACTCTTGGCATTTTACTTATCCTTGCAGTAACACCAATACACATTTTTGGGACAAAAATTAACCACATGAATAACAGGGGCAAAATCGTCCTAACTCATCATAAAGCCACAATAGATACAAAACGTGTATATAATCTCCCTGTAATAGCAATAAATAAACCTAATGATCCTTCTTTCACCATCACATATACCCCAACAACCAAATATGTGACAGAAAATGGAATATGGGTAAAACCATACAACTGACTCAGAAAACATAAAATAGATAGAATACCCCAAGAAACGTGAATCAACACCCTGTCTTTAAGCTCTCCTTTCCCCAACATAGCAAGATCCATACCAGTCCAATATAAAAATATGTTATAAGTAATATTATGATGATAACAGTAACATCTGCTCTTCAACCTACAAAAACAACATACTGTTAATCAAAACCACATCCCTCCAAATAAAACCATTAATTCTTTGGAGTAAACCCATCAAAAACGCAATACTCATCTATTAACCAAATCAACTAAAAAACTACAGAAATGATTTTACCCTACACATGTTTTGGTGAGTTACATGTTTTTTGTTTTCTGGATCAAGAGAAAGTGAGATGGTGGGTTTTTCTGCGGTGGTCGCGGCCAAAGTAGGTGGTAGAATGAATGGCGAAGATATAGTGGGGAGGTAGTTAGAAGGGATAGGGAATGGTGACCGAGTCAAGAGCCATCGAGATTTAAGGTTTAAAACTTATGTTACCAACTCACATTTGCCTATTTTCTAATGCATAAATTAAATGTACATGTTGCAATTAGGTTTGTATCTCTTAAAATTCAGCCTTTGACTAAATATGCATATTAAGGTATAATATATATATATATATATATATATATATATATATTAATTTGGATACAAATTTTTTTATAGTTTGAAAACCACTTCAAACAAATTAAAGTAATATAACAAAGCTAAACTAAAATCAACAAAATTGAGATAAGATTATATTATCGTATATGAAAGTAATATAAGAAACTAAAATAAAATCAATAAATTTTAACTTTTATCATCTTTTATTAAACCTTTTTACAACTTCATCTTTTCTATTGACAAACGGCAAAACCAATGCCATTTGTTCTTTACATGACACATTACGTGACTCGTCTACTAAAATTGAAAAAAAATCATTTCCAAGCTCTGCCATAATAACATTATATATATATATATATATATATATATATATATATATATATATATATATATATATATATATATATATATATATATATATATATATATATATAATCCAAAGGTGATTAGGAATAGTACTTTTTTAAGCTTTAGGTTTTTGCCACAAAAGTTTGTGGAATTTGACACTTTTAGTCCCTAAAGTCAAAAAATTTATATTTTTGCCTTTTAATTAAGTTTTTCTGCCTTAAGGTTTTTGCCATAAATCTTTAATGACTTTGACACTTTTAGTCCTTACAGCCAAAGGTTTTTGCCATAAATCTTTAATGAATTTGACATTATTTGTCCTTGTAGTCAAAACTTTTACATTTTGACATAAAAAACAAAAAAACCCTCCTTGAAAATTTTGCCACCATATTTTTCCAACTTTAACATTATTGCCACAATATTTTTGGATTTTGTCCACCAATGTCCCTTCTTTTTGTTGTACGCTTTTGACATCTAATTTTAGGGGTTGTCGACTTTCTCCCATATTTATGGTGATTTACAATTTCAGCACATATCTTTTAAAGTTGGCTGATTTTTTTCCATATTACGCCAAAAGCGGCGTAGCCGCGGGTTCTTTTCTAGTTTAAAATTACATATGAACAAGCTTGCACAATATATTTCTGGATTTCACCGCATTTCATTTGAGCATTTTTTTAGGGCATTCTTTAACACAACACGATCTACAACATCACATCGATCGGATAACCACTGTAATAGTTCAAGAAAGTTACCTTTATTATCCGAGTCTTCCTTCTCGTTATGACCACGAAATGCTAAACCTTGTCGGAGTAGGAACCTAACACAGTCAATTGAAGCATTCAAACGAGTACGATATTCTTTTTCTTGTAAAGTAGTTTGTTTCTCAAAAGCAGACGTGATTGATTGTCTTTGGTTCATCAAACTTTGACACTTTTGGACAACAATAGTGTGTGGAGTTCCTTCTTTGTGTTTATCTATTCCTGATTTCCTATTCCAAGCTTTAAATCCAGATTTTACAAAATGATTTGATCCACCTTGATTTGGTATACTTGATTTGAATAGATAACAACACAAACAGAATGCATCATCTTCTTTTATACTATATTCTAACCAATATTTGTTATCATCAAACCAAGATTGAATAAATCTTCGAGGTTTACCTCCAAAATCACGTGGTGGAAACTTATGATTTAGAGGTTGGAAAGGCTCTTTTTGCTAGTATGCTCTTCTAATTTCATCTCTTTGGTTTACATGATAAAAATCTATACTTGGTCATTAAAATGGATCAACAGGTAGTGCGTTTAAATCAACCTTATTATACTTATGTTGTTGTTCACCATCTTCTTTCTTTTTATAAAACTTATGCAAAGACATTCTTGAATGTTGATGCTTTATTTTGAAATTGAATTATGAAATTGAATGTTATAAAAAGTACCAAACTAATAAGTAATAACCATTATCAATTTATCATTTATCAATCTTTTGTTATCAAATAGAGTAATAGACAAATCACAAAATCAAGACAATAACAATATAACATAAAAATCAAGACAATAGCAGTTGAACAAACAATGTTTTTATATCAAATACACAAAGAATTCTAAAAACTGTTAACACTTAACAAAAACAAATTAAGAATTCTGCAATCTAATCAGTGATTTAGTGATAATGTAATATAAATCATGAAATCATACAAATATACAATCATTAATCAAACAAAGGGTTTTGATTTTGAACAATAAAAAGCAAAGAATTCTGATTTATGAAATTTTAATGTAATACAAACCTCAATTCCTTAAACCTGAACAACAAATATCAGTTGATCGATGGAGCGATGGGTTGTGGCCGATCAAAAATTTCCGATAGCTGATAGCCGATAGGCTGCTACCCTCGGACGGGAAGACGAGGATGACTGGACGACGGCAGGGACGATATCACGAACTCACGATGATGAATGATCGATTCCAATTTTCCAAACTGCGACTTTGCGCCTTTTCCGTTTCTTTTTCTTTTTTTCTTTTTTTTTAAATAAAAATAAAATAATTGATCAATTGGATTGGGCTACAGCTTAATAGATAATGGGCAAAAGATATGGGCATCTGATATAAAAAAAACAGATATGGGCTTTGATGTCAAAGGTAGGTCTTTTATAAAAAATAAGGTGGGTCCTTATTTTTTTTATAAATACTTTCTATATAAAATAAAAAAAGGTAGGTATATATATATATATATATATATATATATATATATATATATATATATATATATATATATATATATACTAATAAAAGAGTAGTCATTTTGCCAAGTGTCATAATATTAGAACTCCTAATTAATATGATGCCACTTGTCATTCTATTAATTCTCCATTTTAAATTCATTAAACCTCCTAATTAATGTGATGTTATTTGTCAATCTATTTATTCTTTATCTTAAATTTTAAATTTTATATTATTGTTTTCATTAGTTCACAAATAAAAAGAGTCTAATATATATGATAAATTAATTACACATATTTATTTGAATCAATAATTATAATTTTACATAACTAATAAAAAAATATCTTAATTAATAATGTATTTAAAATTTTATATAAAATAATTGATTAATAATTTTGAATTTTTTACTATGAATATTTAATCAATTTTGTAACCGTGGTTTCCACGGGTTATAAACTAATATATATATATATATATATATATATATATATATATATATATATATATATATATATATATATATATATATATATATATTATACTGTAGACTATCAACTCGTCATTGTGTGAATGTATTATACAAAACTCTTAAATATGATATATATATATATATATATATATATATATATATATATATATATATATATATATATATATATATATATATATATATATTATAATGTATATAAAACATATTAATCATATATTGAATTTTAAGACGTAGAAGATACAAAAGTTTTTGTACAAATTAATTATGCTTAACAAAACCATTAATATTTACCAAAATTTTGAAGACTTGAATTAAGGAAGGTTATTAAAAAATTAATTTGGAGCAAAATAACAATTTTAAAATATTAAATTCATCAATATAAGTTAATTTACATTTCTTAAACTAGATATATAATAATTAATTTACATCAAATATATAAACATACAATATAAATATAAGTTCTAAACATAAATATTTTAATTAAAAGTGGTAATTTTTTTATTACATAGTAACTAATAACAAAATCTAATAATTATTTTCCCGTAAGAAAATTATTTGCCAAAAAAAATTTAATTTATCGTCGCTGCTTTGCGTGGACACACACACACACACACACACACACACACATATATATATATATATATATATATATATATATATATATATATATATATATATATTGATGCGACATGAGAATGTATGATTAGAGCTAGGAGGAAAAGGCTTACTATTTGAGGCGGCGGATGAGACCTTTTATAGTGAGACCTTCTGCGAGTAGGGGTGTACAAAAAAAATTGTAAGACCAAAAAACTGAGCCGAACCGACTTATCCGAAACCAAAAAAACCGAAACTTAAACAAATCGAAACCGAAAAAACTTGATATCAACGGGTTGGTTTTGGTTTTGAAACTAAGGTATTCACGGATAACCGAACCGAACCATTTGATTTATAAATATATATATATATATATATATATATATATATATATATATATATATATATATATATATAATATTATTCATTTACATTGAACTGTTAGCCATATCCCAAACAAAATCATGATCGATAAAAATCTAGTTTTACACTTCTACATTATGTTTTCTTGTATTTTTATTTTTATATTTATTATTCAAATTATAATATATGTTATTTGAACTTCATTATGTTTTTATAACTCTTGAACTTACTAATTTTTAGAAAGAAATCGTTGGAATGAAGTTTGTAGTTTTGATTTTATTTGATTTTTTATATTTAGCGGTTACCCGTGAACTGAACCATGGTTACCCGCCTTTATACGATTCGGTTCGGGTTTTTTTTTTTGCTAATTCAATTCAGTTTCGGTTACCGCCCCGTGGTGACAGTTCACAATTTTATTACTATCCGAGCTGAACCACCCTGTTAATACCCCTACCTGCGAGTCCGTATGGGGGACAAGGTCGTCAAGTCCGATAGGATCTGATGCCTTGATTGGTTAATCGTCCTCTACGTAGTGTCAGAGATAACGATTGGTTCAAGTAGTAATGCTTTGAGCATGCTCCTTGTTGCTTGGAGTCGTTGGGTTTGTCGCAGAGTGGAAGGAGTCCGTTGTGAGCTGAGCCTTCCACGCGGACGTTTAGCTCCAGGGGACGCCCGCGGGTGCGAGACTTCATCAGGGTAGGTACGCTAGGAGTAGCTTGGCCTAGCGGCCTGCCTTGAGGCACCTTTAGCGTTACTGAGCGCAACTTCTAGTTGTGCTATATATATATATTAGTGTTGTAAAAATCTCGATTAAACGTAGGCGCTATGACCGCTTAGAAAGCACCTAGCGATTGATCCCAGCCTACAAAATGACTGGACTAGTAGAAAACGATGAAATTTTAACACTTTGAAAAAGATCTATCTCAATAGAATCCATTTGAGGAATGACTAATCTTGTATTAATCATATTAACCTATTTTATTAAGATATATTAGTAGTATTTACAAACTTTGTTATGATATTAGTCATATTTAATTTTTAAAAATTTAACGAGTTAGCAATTAATGGTCCCCGATTATTCATCACCTAACTGATTAATCTCTTAACCCAATCCACCGACTTGCTAACGTCAAATGTTTTTTACAACTTATATATATATATATATATATATATATATATATATATATATATATATATATATATATATATATATATATATATATATATATATATATACTAGTTTATAACCCGTGGGAACCACGTTTATAAAACTAATTAAACTTTTATAATAATTTTTTTTAATTATTAATTTTAAATAAATTATTAATTAAGAGATATATCAAAAATTTTAAGTTATTACAACTTAAAATTTAACATATAATTATAAAATATAAATTTGAAGTTTGAAATGAGTTGCCTAATATATCTACATGACAGATGACATAATATTAATGAGGAGTTATATTAGAGTGACAATTTTTTTTGAACCGACAAATACAATTATATAATCTACACCTAAACTAACACCTAATTCCACCTATGTCCACGACGGGACTCGAACCCTCAACCTCAAAGAGGGAGGACACCACCTGATACCGCTTGGCTAGAAGCCCTTTCGTATTAGAATGACAGTTGACAAAATAATTTAAAACTATTCATTAAATAGATTAAGGATATATATATATATATATATATATATATATATATATATATATATATATATATATATATATATATATAATTATTGTCTCTTGTAATTTTATTTACTACAAACTGACATAAGTAAATAAGTAAGTTTAAATTTAAGTAAGTAAAATAGTTCTTTGTAACAAGGGATTTTTACGGACATAATTTTTCAAATTTGGATGTCGAAAAATCATAATATTTTTTATTTCCAAAACAAGCTATCGGGTTAAAAATATTTAAAAATAATACAAATTTGAACATTCATAAAGTTCTAGTACCATAATCTCTAAATATTATTAAAAGAGAACCTTTAATTCATCAATGAAGCAATCAGAGCTTTTGATTGTGTTTTAATCCTATGTTTTTCACCCTTAGATCAAATTACTGACATCATCTTCTACAAATAAAATTCAAATAAAAGTACATTTAATTATAAAATCTATAATAATTATAGAATCTTTAAATAATATCAGTTTCTCTAATTAATATTGTTCCTAATTTAACTCCCTTATTTATAGCTTATGATTTCCAAATTCAAACCCGTTTATATTTTATTTTTTATTTATTAAAAAAAACTCATTAAACAAGCATAACAATAATTAAGTTATTAACCTATAAAATCGAATCTACTCCTACTAAATCAACAAAATATTTAAGAGTCAAAATTAAAGTCAATACTATTCATAATTTATCTCTCAGTATAGCTCACATAAAATGAATCAATCTGAGATAATTGTTTGAATTTTAAAACTGATTAAATAAGAAAATCAAGTAATTTGAAATTTTGAATTAATATAGCTGATATCTTTCGTTTTTTCCAGATGAATAGCCGAAAATCTCCAAGATGATATCTTAGGATCCCAAACTTTTTTAGAAGATAATGATTTCCTTATTAAAAAACACCCTATATATACGATTACACTGAAGTGGTTATTCTTACGATTTTGGATTGAGTCGTATGATTTACAGTGTTCTTCTTGAGCAATCTTCTTCTCCAATTTTTTTCCCCAAACTCTTACTTTACTCTGTTCTCCTTATTCTTCTTCAATTTCTTCAATTTCTTGCATTTATTATCTTCTTATTATTTGTTATTACTGTGTTCTTGTTGAGAGGTCATGAAAAAATTAATCAATATACTTTAAGCATATTAGTTTCATTCATTTAGTTACAGAAACCAAATTATACCCTTTATATCGATTTTTTAATGTGTTGACCTATGTTTGTCAAGAAAAAGCCATAAAAGCCGTTTTAATGCATGATGACAAAGCTAGTGGCATGGACCAAAAGCAGGATAAAGAAGTTTTTTATTCTTACACTTCAGCTTGCATGAACAAAGACGTATCCGTTGTTCTAATGTTTTCAATAACTCTTTTATAAATATTATTATAATCTTCGATTAAATTTTTCTAATTTTATATTATTGAATTTTTTTTATATCAATGGTTTTAGTTTCAAAATCACCATTATAGTACAAGACTTTATCGGCATGGTGTCACTTACGTTATTTGATTGTGACGCAAAGAAACTTCTGGAAAAAAACACACAAGAGTTGCTTCCAAATTTTAACGAGTTTATCAACATTAACTTCATTTATATAAAACTAATTTCTACTTTTGTTTGTCTATTTTTATAACCGTTAATTTTTTCATTTTTAGGAGGTTAATATGAATATTTATCCGTCTGCTTTAAAATTACTTTTGGATAAAAAGTTGGCATTCAAAATTCAAATTTCTCATTATAATTTGAAGAACAATGTTTGATGGTTATGAATCTCAAACTTCAATGTTGATAATAAAATCACTGTTGAATTGAAAAAAAAAATTAACATCGAACAGGTAACATTCTTTTACGAAACATATTACAAACACTACACTTATTAGATTCGTTTTTTATATTTTAGTTGATCAACTAACAGATTTTTATGTACTACAAATATAGGCGTCGTAATCTGATTCGTTTAATGTTTTATCGGCGAAATTCGGAGGTCAAGACACATTAAATTTAAAGGTTTTAAATACAATATAACTAAATCTAATATTTTAAATACTTTAAAATATTATTAACTTTTAGATTGACGTATGAATTTATTTTTTATATTTAGGATGCAGTTTCGTTTACTGGTGAAAACGTCACACACCGCTTCGAATCTTCATAAAAGTATTGCAACAAGTCCACTAACTAAGTGAGCATCCTTTAAAAAAGTGTCTAGACATGAAGAATTAAAACACAACTTGGAAGATGTTTACGTTGTTGATAATATAGAAATAATGTCCTCAACCAAACGATCGTTAACATCAATGACAGATCGTACTTCTGGAGAAGGCAAACCAAAATTGTTAATTCCAAAGAAAGAAAAATAATATATGATTTTCATGATTTTATATGATTAGTTGGGTGATTTGAGTACGGTTGATTTAATATCATGTTTGCATACTATTTGGTTTTTGATTACTTTGTTTCATACTATTCGATTTTTTGGATTAGAATTTTGATCATTTAAATATATTTTGGGTTTTATAAAATGTTGAATTATTCATCTATTTGTCTTTTGGGTTTAAACTCATATTAATTTAGAATTTTAATCATTTTTTACTCTATTATTCCGTTTGAATGTGAATTTGTCAGCATTGTTACAATGTTATTCAGTACAACTTCAATATAAATATTAGCAAACTACAACTTTTTATGAAATTATAAACTTTTATAAATCTTTTAGCCGTTCTAAAACAATTATTTATAGTTCCTTGTGAATTTATTGATAAATTTATTAGTAAACATTTACCATTGAATTTGAGCAATCGTTAAATCTGTCCATTTTCTATTGTTAAATCAAGTATAAATGAAATTGAGCAATCGTTAAATTTCATATTCTATAATGTAATTTATGCACTAATTAATCAAATAATAGTACATATGCAAGTGGTGGGGTACCTCCAAGACAATAAGCAAACATGTAAATTATATGCAATTTCACAATATTATAATTTTTTGTTGGTTTTAAATGAACAGATACTTATTTCACTTGATTTAGATTTTTGATTACTCATATAAGGTTGTAATAAAATAAAGTTATGATAAATTGAAAAAATTGTTCAGCTAAACCTTAAAATTTTGAAATTTGTTGGAAATTTTGTTATATGCCAAGTTAGGCTTCTTTTTGTGTTTTCATGTTTGCTGATTTGACTATGTAGGGTTCATTTGAAGTTCAATTTCTCTGTAAGAATGTTAATGTTCACATCCAAGTGGAAACAATCACAACTGGTAAGCATTCTAAATGTTTTTTTCACTTACATTAATCAAAAATGTTATTTTAAGCCTAACTTGGCATATAACAAAATCAAAAATATTTAATATAAATATTAAATATTTATAACTAATAAGTTTGGTTAAAAAACTCTAAAAATGAATCTAACTAACATTTTTTATTAAAATACAACTTAAGACAAAGCCACTTATTAATGTGATATGTATTTAATTTATGTTCCCCGCGTTTAACGCGGGTTATAACCTAGTAATTGGATAAAAACGCAAACTAGTGTTTGAATTTTGTGTGTTCATGTTTTTATTTTTATTTTTTAAAGAGTTTATTTCCCTTTCAACTATAGGAACTTCAAGGGAATATAATTTAATAAAGTAAAAATGCCTTTGTCGTTCCCACATATTTGTGTTCCTAGGAAATATTCAGACTAGAGGAGCATTTTGAGAAGTGATCCTACACATATTGTGTATGCTACGAACTATGAAAGTTGTTATTTATATTTCTCATTTCTTTATGTATATCATTAGGTGTGAAACCCATATATTAAATGGGTTTAATTAAAAAAAATTGAAATTTTAATAATTTGAAAAGTTTGAATTTATAAGAAAAATGAGAAAATTTTTGAATTATTAAAATTATTGAAACTTTAATGTATTGAATACATTACATATATAAACCATTTCTAATAAATACTTTACATATATTACCTTACACATTAAATGTGAAATTTTAATTTAATAAAATGAAAAATACAATAAAATGACAAGTGAAAAATAGAAAATTTTAAAATTTTAGAAAATGTCAAATATTCAAATGGAGGAGAAGAGGACATGTGACAAAAAAACCTTCATTTATTATAGTAGATTGTACTATAATTTGTGAAAACGATATCTTGTACATGTGTGATAAATTATCATACCCTACATTATTCAAGTCAAAATCTTGTATAGCTTGAGAAAATATTGAATGAGCGAAAAGTTAAATAGTAGCTCGAAGTTAAATATAAAATCTAATTTATTTGTAAACTAAGTGGGAAATCCGTATAATACACGGGCTTATTAAAAAAAATTAATATCAAGTTGTAAACATGAAACAATTTGTAATGTAATACTTTTACATAAATACAAAGTTACAAACACTATGATGAATAAGAAGGTAATTGAATTGAAGTAAGAAAAAATTATTTATATATTGTAAATAATTGTTAAATACTTCTTTAAACACAAATTAAATGTCTTATTGTTAAGGTACAATCATACATTTGTATAAAAAATAATTATTTCAGTAGGGGCAAAACTATCACATTTGTTGAAAAAAACTATTGAAACTTATTGTATGTCTTGTTTAAGGGCAACTGTGTCCAGAGAATAAAAAATAAAATGTTGTAGTCGAATGACTTTGAAAATTAGATGTCATAAAAAGGATTTTATATTTAAAAAACAAAAAAGCAACACCACTTTCATATATGCTTATACATTGATAATAAATATGATATGAAATGACAGTATGTAAACAACAATTATAAAATTTTGAGTATATCCTAACGTAATGGAATTTTGAAAAGAAAAAAAAAACAAAATAGCAATGGGGAACATTTTTATATCTTATTTAATTTGGTATTCTCAATTAAATAACAATGCCAGATTAGAATCTAAACATCCAATCTAAGAAGCAAAACATATATCAAAAGGCTAGTCCCATATCGGTTTCAATCTATAAATTAATTTGGTATTCGAAAAGTAAAAGCATAGATTAATTTGGTATTCTAAAAGTAAAAACATTAGAATCGTTTCTAAGAAAAAACATAATACAACAGTGATTTCTCAAAATTGATGTTCCCGCATTCAACTACTCTTCCTGATGCGGAAATAAAGTACATTGTCCACATTGGTAGTGGAACTTGAATATAATGCTATTATAAGACAAAAATATATGAAAACTTATAAATTAAATACGACTGATCACTTACGCTTCGATTTATCTATTTCATACAAAGAAAAATATTTTCTCAGTTTTAAGCTGAAAAATATCAAAGAAAAACTCTCCTCATTTGAAAAATCTCTTTATCTATTAAAAAAAATATATTTGTATCTCGTTGACCAATAATTTGTTCACACTGAGAAAGAAAAAGTTATTGATCATGCTACAAGCATTCAACTTGTTTGAAGGGTCTAGTTCATGGTTTGGGCTAGACTATATGATGTATAGGTCTTAATGAGTCTTTTGTCATGTAATTGTGTTGTTTGGATGTGTTTACAGCCAAGAGTCTGTTTACGGACAGTCTTCCCTTATATATAGGGTGTGTCAGAGTCTGTCAGAGGTTGTTGTCAGTCCACAGAGTTTACGGTCATTTGTGTGTATCCAAGTTGTACCCGACGTTTATTTGATATAAACATGTGCAAGGCTTGGTTTAATCTTCTTCTACTCCATTATTATCTTGTTTGAGTGTTAGATTGCTTGATCACTGGTTAAGATCCTTGTTTCTAGGGCCTTACAATTGGTATCAGAGCAAATCCGGTGTCAAACAATCTTCAATTGTGTTCACAGTCAAAAGGAACTTAGTTTCGTCATTGTTCGAGGCCTGATTTGGTGTTTTCGTAGCAAAAGGACATCAAATCTACTAAAAAATCGTGTTTTCGTCAAATTCTAGGCATTTACGGTCAAGAGTTCACGGCCGTAAACTCCAATTCACGGTCGTACACTGATAATCTTCGGTGCCCGTAAACAGTGTATCTTCAATAATCGTAAACATACAATCTTCATTGACCGTAAACTCCTCAATTGTAAACTCCTCAACCGTAAACTGTGTTTACGGTCGTAAACTTGTGGCCGTAAACTACCTTCTTGGTGTTTTAGTTTATTTTTTCAAGTCATTTTCAGTTTAAAAAAAATATATATAAAAAAACAAAACAAAATCAAAAACAAATAAATGGATTCTCAAAGCCAAGCAATTCATCATGAATAGGACTCAATCATGGGAACAACCACTCGCATTCCACGCTTGTTATCTGCGGAAGGGTTCCCGGAATGGAAATACCGGATCGAGAAATACATCAAGATGAAAGACTTTAAAATTTGGTGTAGCATTCTCAGAGGACTAGTCAGAATCACTACTAATCTTCCGAATGGACAAATGATTGACAAAGCGTATGCTAATTACACTGATGAGGATTTTGAAAAGGTTGAAGAACAGGAAAGGGCTTTGGCTACTTTAACTATGACTTTATCTCCTGATATTGCTCAAGAATTCAGATAGTATGATTCAGCCAAGGCATTGTGGGAAGCTTTAATTGAAGTCTATGAGGGTAATGACGACATGAAACAGAGTCGCCAAGGCATGTTAAGATAGAAATTCAATATGTTTAATTATGTTCTTGGAGACAAAGAGACACAATTTTGTTTTCTTGAGGACCAGCTGACCAGTCTTCCTCTAAGAAATTGACAACCACCGGAAGTGCTTTTTCTATCCAATATGCATCTGGCATGATCCGCATTGGTGAAGGTTTGAAGGATGAAGTCGTTCCCTACAGGATACCAGAGGCCTAGAGCTTTGCTTCCTTTCAATTATCTGAGGATTTGCTTGACTCTGCGGTCAAGTACGATACTTTGGGATCGGCTTGGTATCTTGTGCATAAGCCTGTTGCGAAGACAATATATGGTCTGCTTGTAGTGAGGTACATCAAAGAAACAATCATTCCTCTATAAGTTTTGTGGTCCACTGATTCTCCGGACGGATCAACAGAAATCTTATATCCGAAGGCCATAGGAACCTTGGCAGAGGAACGGTTGTCCATTGCGTACTTCTTCAGTAGTTCAGAGGTATACTTTTACTGATGAATAAATATCCCTTGAGGGACTTGTTTCACTTGGAGTCCTAGAAAGAAGTTAATTTCTTTATTCATGCTTATTTGGAACTTGTTGGTCATGAGCATTGCAAATTCATCCACCATACCCTGATCTGCTGACCCAAATATGATATCATCCACATATATTTGAACAAGCATAAGGTGAACCATTTGCCTTTCGGAATAACGTGGGATCAATCACACCTCTTTTGTATCCGGATTCGAAAAGAAACTCGGAGATGGTCTCGTACGACGTCCTCGGTGCTTGCTTAAGAGCATAGACTGATTTCTTGAGCTTGTAACAATAATCTGGGAAATCTTGACTTTCGAAGCCTGGAGGTTGTTGTAAGTATACTTCTTCTTTCATTTCACCTTTCAGGAAGGTACTTTTTACATCCATTTGATGTACTTTGATATTTTTGTGTGCCACATATGCTAAGAAAATGCATATGGCTTCCATCCTAGCTACGAGGACACAAGTTTCATCATAGTTAACACCTTTCAGTTGACTATACCCCTTAGCAACAAATCTTGATTTATTTCGCACAACCGCACCAGATTCATCCAGTTTATTTTTGTACACCCATCTTGTTCCAATAATAGTGTGACCAGTTGGCTTCGGTACTAGTTGCCACACTTTGTTACTTTCGAACTTTGCTAATTCTTCTTGCATTGCGGCTATCCAGTCAGGTTCCATGAGAGCTTCTTTTATGGAACGAGGCTCGACTGATGACATGAATGCTGCATAGTGAGAATGATCAGTTAAGTCTTTAGAGGATCGAGTTTGGATGCTTGCGGATGGGTTTCCTATGATTCGACCCGGTGGGTGGTTCTTTGTCCAGATATGTAGTCAAGGTTGTAGATGATCAACAACTGCAATGGAGGGAATGTCTTCGATATCAGGAGGTTCTTCAGTTGGGGAAGGCATTACCCCCCTCGACTTGTGAGCAGCCCGCAAAAGTGTCTTGGATTGAAGGACTTTGATCAGCATTGAAATAAGGTTCCCCCTGGATTGTGGATGAGAGTTCCCCCTGAACCTGAGATGGTTCCCCTGGATTGATGAGCGAGTGATAATCCTAGAATCATTTCTTGTGTCGATGTTCTCTAAACCGTCATCGTCAGAGTCTGAGGAGACATTTGATGGGTTTTGGACTCTGCGGGTAGATACCGGAGCTACTTCTTCATGTACTGGAACCTCGATGGTTGTCACCTGAGCCTGAGTTGAACTTTCCCCCTCAACTGGCGAGGTGGAAGTGTTGGGTGACAGGTCTTCGGATAGAGATAGACCTGAGACTTCGACATGTTGTTGTTGGGCTTCCGGAGACACAAGAATTTCAGATAGATGAGCGGTTTCTGTGGGGTCAAAAAGGTCATCATAGTTTATTTCAACTATCTTCAAGGGACCCGAAGAGGCTTGGATATCACTTTCTAGGATTGCTTTCGTTTCACCAGAAGGAGCAGTGTTACAGATATAATATTCATCGAATTTCACATAGAAGCTTTCAACTATTAATCTAGTGCATCTGATAAGAACCTTGTAGGCCACTTTGTTTGTTGAGTAGCCAAGAAAAATGCCTTTATCTGACTTTAGTGCAAACTTGTTAAGATGATCTTTGTTATTGATCAGAAAACATATACACCTAAAGATGTGAAAGAATCTGACATTCAGTTTGCGATTGTTGAGGCCCTCGTAAGGAGTTTTCTTTAGACGCTTACAGATGATGCTTTGGTTTTGAACAAAGCATGCAGTTGTCACTGCTTCGGCCCAAAAGTATAGAGGAAGATTTGCAAAGTTAAGCATAGATCTGGCTACTTCCACCAGAGTGCGGTTTCTTCGCTCTATGACTCCATTTTGTTGTGGTGTATAGGGAGCTGAGAAGTTGTGACTGGTTCCTTTGGAAACCAAGAAGCTATTCAAGAGATGATTTGTAAACTCGGTTCCATTGCCACTTTGGATTCTTCTAACAGGTAATTTGATTTGAAGTTCAATTTCTTTGATGAAGTTGATCAAAATCTGCGGTGTTTCGGATTTGAGCCTCAAAAAGAAGACCCAAGTGAAACGAGTGAAGTTATCAACTATAACCAGTATGTACTTCTTGTGATGGATACTGGCTATGGTAGATGGACATCAGAGATCAATGTGCAAGAGTTCTAAGGGTTCATAAATTGATGAATCAATCACCAGTGGATGGCTTCCCTTTGATTGTTTACCACACTCACAGTCTGGGCAGACTGTACCGTTGTCATACTTCAGAATAGGGAGACCTCGGACGAGTTCTCTGGTGACAAGGTTGTTGATGTATCGAACGTTCATATGAGCCAGCTTGCGGTGCCAAATCCAGCTAACTTCAGAGACTACTTTGGATAGAAAAACCAATTGCGGTTTCCCAATGATCAAAGACACATCCAAAGGATACATTGTCCCTTCGGACTTAGATTTGATCAAAAAGGTGCTTCTATCGCTTGTCATAATGTAGCAGTATTCATCGTCAATCTTAACCCAATGACATGCTTTACATAGTTGACCTACACTGATGAGATTATACTTAAGGCCTTCAACGTAAGCAACCTTTTGTATTGAGAAATTCCTTGTGGTTAACACACCGTAACCTCTGATGACACTATTCACATTGTTGCCGAAAGTGACATTTCCACCGTTACATAAAGGCCTGAAATCCCGAAGGTATTCTAACCTTCCGATCATGTGCAAGGAGCTGGCACTATCAATCAACCACTCCTCTTCTTGTTCCTCCTTGTACATAGCCTGAAAATTACACGGTTAGTTTGGGCATCCAAACTAGTTTGGAGCCCGGGGTTACAAGTGAGTTTTTCTTAGATGCATGAGCAGGGATAGTGGTAACAGATTTCGTGTTGACCTTAAGACCTAGACCTGGATGTTTGTGAACTTTTGGAGTGTCATGGGGTTTTAGAAAGTTACAGGGTTTTGGAAAGGTGTGAGGTTGGACTTGACATGACCCCTTTAGAATATAAAATCCAAAAGAGAGAATTTTTTTTCCTTCATCTAGATGTTGTACTTGGTCAGCGGTCTGGAGGGTGCAGTGTGAGTCTTATGACCAATCCAAGAGTGAGTTCTGACAGTTCAGACTGCTGAGCCCTTGGGATTTGAGAAAGTGTGTTTTTGAAAGGAGTGAGCATGTGAGTTCCTCCTAGGTTGTGTTCTGAAAAGTTGAGGTGACTTGAAAAGTGTAGGAGTTGGTAAAATTCCTTTCCATTTTGGGTCGTCGAAGGAATAGATCTGCAAAACAATTCTTTTGAAAGGACCTGACTCTCATTTGGGACTTGTTAGGAGAGTTAGAAAAAGTTTTCAGAACAATGTATTCCTTTTTGTCTAATTCCTTGACTGTAGTATTTTTCAAGAAGTGATTTGAAAGAACATATTTTTCCAGACTCTTATGTTTTGAAGTTCTGACTTGTTTTTTATTTTTGAAAAGATTTCCCACTTTTACCATGAGATCTAAGTTCCTCCTTGAAAGCCGGTTTAGCCTGAGTTTTTGGAGAACCGCACTCAGTGATGTTCAACTGCAGTTTTCTGGAAGCCTAACATTGCTTTTGAAAACGAGGACTTGAGTTATCTGAACTAGAAGATTTAGGAATCTGAGAGCATTGACCATATTCGAAGTTTTCTACGGGCAGCTCATGATGAATTGGATGAACAGTCACTGAGCTCTTGACTGCGGTCTGCGGTAAAGAAGACTAGACTACCGCAGAGTAAGTCAATGTTGTTTCTTTAGTAGGAAACTTGATAGAAGGCATTTGGACAGATTGTGGATCAGGACTGCAGTGTGATGAACTGCAGTCCAAAGGCTGAGATGGACAGTTCATAAGAACTTTAGGTTCTTCCATAAGAGTTTCTTCATCAACACCTGATGAAGTCTGAGATTTGGGATAAATTGTGCAAGAGACATGTACTTGATCACTCGAATGACCCGAAAATTCAAGAAGAATTTCCTCAATGACACAATTATTACTCAGATTGTGTAGTCGACCGAAGTGGGCTCTGATGTCTTCAGGAAAGGTTTTGTCATTGACTGGGAGATGAAACTCTTGGTCCATAGGGACATATGAACGATCTTTGTTAAATCGGGGTGATGAATCCTTTGTGGTGGAATACCCATTGGACCAACCCCAATTATACTTGTTATCTATGGATCCGTTATTCACAAGATTTTCAATAGCTTCACTTTCATTAAACAACTTTTTGATTAAAAGATTTAAACGTATATTTTCTTTTGGGGTTAGATCCCTTTGATTCAAAGCTATTCCTAACTGAGTCTCACACAACATTCTAGCATCCTTCTCTACCCTGAGTCTTTTTCTAGCATGTCAACCTTGAGTCTCTTATCTTCTAGTCTTCCTCTTACATGAAAAATCTCCTGGGACGCTATGTTCTTCTCATCTAAGGCCTTATTATAGTCTGAAAGGACTGCAACACAATTTTCATTAAGGGAGTCTAGAAAGGGTTGACAATCATGCATGCTATAATTATTCGATTGGATCATGAAATTTGTCTATTCAATGATGCTAAGATTTCCATCTTTCACCATGTAACAGTAATTTTTTCAACTTCATTGACCCATCCTCATCAGCAGTTGCCATCATACATATTTTTCCCTTCCCTTTGATATTGAAGTCTTCTTCTTCATCCCCGGAAGACCAAACTTGATGATCCCTCTTGACTTGAGCCATGTATGCCCTAGCCTTTTCCTTTTCTTCCAACTCTTGAGCCATTCTAATATAGAATGCTCTGTCCTTTACTACATTGGCTTTACAGTCCTTAGCAAAGTGATTTTCTTTGTTTCATTTGTGACAGATGATGGCATTATTATTGTCTTCGGTTGAGGTACCAGAGTCATATTATTTGACAGGCTGCAGTGCCTCCTTAGATTGATGTGTATTCTGTGGTTGCTCAGACTAGTGAGTAGGGTGAGAATTTTTGGGATATCGAGAGTGATTGTTTTGTGGATTGAGGTTACAATTAAAGGGGGGGGGGGGGGTTAGTGAACTGCTGATTTTTGCGAAAGGTGGTTGGTGGTAGTCGTTTGAACTGTTGGCTAACAAGAGCAATTACGTTATGAAATACCTCTTCATCATCGTACTCTGTGTCAGCTTCGTATGACTGTGGCAGGTTGTCATATGAGTGAGAGTAAGGTTGAGTAATGCTCTATGGAGTTTGAGCAATGAGAGCAAGCGGACCTCCGAAGTCTGCACAACCTTTGAGTACGGTTGATTCTCATGCTTAAAGTTCACCATATAACTTGTGGAGAGATAATGAGTGAATCTTTCTATCTCCTTGGACTATCATTTTTGTTGTAATCCAGTGTCTTCCCAGACCATTAAGAAACTGAAGGTTTGTCTTATGATTACTTCGGACGGTGCCAACATTTGAAAATTTTGTGACAATCAGGTTGAATCTTTTGAAGGAGTCTTCAGGACTTTCACCAGCATGAGCTTTGAAGTTGTTGAATTCGTTGAGTGCGGTGGTGAGCTTCTTATCTTGAGCTTGCTCTGTACCTTCGTACAGGTTCTTGAGAACATCCCTTGATTTCTTTGGCTCATTTGCAGTTTATGATTATGTCGAAGTTGTCAGGGGCAACTCCGCAGGACATTTCATAAAAAGCAACCGCATTATTTTCCATCTTATCAAGATCATCTTTTGTGGGACGATTCAAGGCAGGTTAACCTCCTCCTAGTCTGGCTTGAGCGCCGTCAGTTTGGACCAGAGTAAGAATAGGGACGTGAGGTCTTTCTTCTATGGATCTCCACACATCTTGTCCAATTCTTCTTAGATATCTCTCCATTCTTTGTGACCGGTGATGATATTCATTAGCCACAAGTATTGGGGCTCGATTAGAACCACCAACACTGTTGGAGACATTTAAGGATAATGCTTGTGCCATTTTTCCTTTGTTTTTTTTTTTGTTGTTTTCTTTAAGAAATAAATGAACTTTAGTGGTATAGAAGGCTTTTCAAAATCAGATTTTTGTTTAAAAATCAACCACTTTGGCTTTGATACCAATTGTTGCGAGAAAACTTTTGAGAAACACTTGAACAAACGTTAGTACAAGTTAGCCCTGACAAAAATACCCGTTATCCAAATTACCCGCTCGATTTTTTCGGGTATCGGGTTAATTTTTTCGGGTATTTGGGTAACCCGATTTTTTTTCAGGTCGGGTAAAGGGTAAGGTTGTTGGGATTCGGGTATACACGATTACCCAAAATTTCTTTAATAATAACGGGCCCAAAACATATGATGAAATCCCTTTATGAGTTTATCAGATTAAATCCCTTTATCTGTCCCAATTAGTCTTAGTTCCAAATCCAAGTCGCCTCGTTCTATTTTCTCTTCGTCAAAAGAAAACCCTCGTTCGCAGTCCACTCATCATCGTTCGTCACCGGTCAATCAACTTCAGCTAGTCGTCGCCGCCTCCTCGGCGGTCATCAGCCGGTCGTCGCCTCGCCGGGTCATCGGGTATTCAGGTGCACTTCCGATACAGTAATTGGCTTTAGCTAGTCGTCCCCTGTCTATACATTTTGCTAATCATCCCCTGTTTTGTCTATACATTTTTCTATGTATACAATACATGTTTTGCAAATTTTCATATATTATCATTGGATAATTGCTATTGTTTTTCTCAATTTGGATAATATTAAAGTGTCGGATGATGATTACTCATTGCCCTTATCTTCTTAATCTGAATCTGTCATACTTGTAAATCGCAGGATATAAACTCTTGAACTTTACTCTCCAAAACGAAATAATGTTAAAAGTTTCATTTTTTAGAATATAACGCATGATTCACTAGTCAAACTTTGACTTGCATACTCACAATAATTTATATGAAATAGTCGATTAATCCTTTCTTTTACTTATGAGGAAAAACGAATTAAAAAAACAATATGATAGTCAAATCTCCACCTTCTTTTTCATTTGAAGAAGCACAAAATTAAAAACAAGAGCAATATAAATGATATTATGGCGAGAGGATAAGAAAGAGGCATAAGTTTAGAACATAGTCAGATGTTGAAGATGAAGTAATTTAGAAGGTAAGGGTAATATGGTCCATTTATTTTATTTTTTAATTTGAATGATTTTAAATTATGAAAAATGAATATAAAATACAAAAAAAAAACGAATTTGTCAAAAGGACACTAGATCAAGTCAAATATACACTAACAGAGAGCTAAATTATTTGTTATTCTAGATTCTCATTTGACTATTTGATTTAAAGTTTGTTGCTATTCTTATTTACGGTTTGCTGTCAAAAGTTATTTGTTATTCTAGATTCTTATTCGACTTTATTGTTAATTAGTGTTTTAACTCATTGGTAATTAATTAGTGATTGTCATGCACTGTTGTTTTATAAATGCTTGTTCTATAATTATGCTCTGTTGTTTTATAATTGATAGTTTGTCATGTTATTATCGCATAGACACAATCCCGGAACACTAACTAATTTGTCATGAACCCTTTCAAAGGATATTTACCTTGGAATTAAAAGTTTTTTTGTTTTTTTTTCTGTTTATCAATTTTTTTTTCATGATTTTTATGTTTTTTAACAGATTTTTTTTTTGTTTTAGATGTCAAATATGGATGACTATATTGAAGTGGAAGATGAGACGATTGAAGTTGAAAACCCAACCAATGATCAAGTTCCACAAGAAAAACAGAAAAAAAACTAAAGAATTCAACCCAAGATCGAAAGTTTGGAAAGAATTTGAAAGGTATAAGGATGAAAACGGTGTTTAAATATGCAAATGTAAGCATTGTGGTGGTGCGAATTACAAGTGCGAATCAAGTGGTTATGGGACCAAAAATCTAGGTTATCATTTAACGAAATGTAAAGCTTACTTGAATAAAGTTAGTCGTGGGCAAAAACAACTAACTTTCCAATATGGTGATGAAAACAAATTGTCAACTTGGAAATTTGATCAAAATGAGAGTCGTAAGGCTCTAGCCCACATGTTGGTAGTTGATGAACTTCCTTTTAGCTTTGTAGAAGGTTCAGGCTTTAGGTATTACAATAGTGTTACTCAACCATTGTTTAAAGTTCCATGTAGAAGTACAAGCACAACGGATGTCTACCAATTGTTTGCAGACGAAAATGAAAAAATTCGTGACTTTATTAAAAAAATGTAGGTAGAATATCTTTGACCACCGATACGTGGACTTCTAAACAACAATCATGTTATATGTGTCTCACCGCCCACTTTATTGATAATGAATGGAAGTTGAAAAAACGTTTTGTGTTTTTCTTCTCAAGAGAGTCACCGTGGGGTTGATATTGGAAAAATGGTTGAGAAATGTTTAATGGAGTGGGAAATAGAAAATATTTTCACAATTTCTGTTGACAATGCAACTGCGAATGATGTGGCAATTGACTTCTTGAATAAAAGTTTTCAAAACTCCAACACGTGTCTTCTAAATGGGAAATGGATGCATATTCGATGTGTTTCCCACATTTTAAATTTAGTGGTGCAAGATGGCATAAAAAAGTTGATAAGGCGGTTGAGATAGTTCGATGGGCGGTTAAATGGATTAGGCAATCGCCTTCTAGAATTAATAAGTTTACCGAGTTTGCTAAGGTTGCTAATCCCAGTATAACCAAACACTTGAAGAGAGATGTGCCACAAGATGGAACTCTATTTACCATATGTTGGAAATTGCACAAGCTTACGAAAAAACTTTTGAGAGATATGATCTTGAGGAATTTGATTTTCGTAACAAAATTGAAAAGGCGGGTTTGTCGATACCTTCATCAAGCGATTGGGAAAGGGTTAGGAATGTATGTCATTTTTTAAAACCTTTTCATGATGTTACTTTGAGGATTTCTGGGACACTTTATGTGACATTAAACACATGCATTGAAGATATATATTCCATTCGTACACTCTTGGATGATGCTATTTCCGATTCCACTCTTTGTGATATTGCATTGGCCATGAAAGTAAAGTTTGATAAGTATTTTGGCGACGTAGAAAAAATGAATTTATTGATCTACTTTGCTTTGATTCTTGATTCAAGGAACAAAGTAAAGTATTTGGTTATTCTACTTGAGGATCGTTATGGAGAAAAGGGGGTGGAGGCCAACAAGAAATATATCATGGATTCTATGTATGAATTATATAATGATTATATTAGAATTCATTCTCCAAGTTCTACTTCAAGTACTGCCGAGTCTACCACTTCATCATCGATATTAGGGAAACGCCAAAACCCGGATTTTATGGCACCTAACCCCCCATTGAGAAATAAACTAAGATAAAAGATGAAGACAAACATAGTTGAATCAATTGGGGAGTTAGAAAAGTATTTACAAGAAAGTGTTGAAGATGACTCGGAAATGTTTAATATTCTAGATTGGTGGAAAGTGAATAGTCCAAGATTTCCAATTCAATCATTGATTGCAAGAGATGTGTTCCCTATTCCCGTCTCAACGGTGGCTTCGAAATCCGTTTTTAGCACTAGCGGAAGGGTTTTGGATCCGTTTAGGAGTTCTTTGACTCCTAAGATTGTTGAAAGTTTAATTTGTACACAAAATTGGATTTGGGGTAGCATAAGTGACACAATCGATTATGAAAAAGATTGGGAAGAAAATCAACAAATTGACAAAGGTAATTGTATATTATCTTAATGATTGTAAATTTAATATCTTTTCCATTTAATACTAACATTATTTGATTTTTTTTATATAGATTTGAGCAAGATGATGTAGCGAAGGTGCAAGAAGAACGAGTATATTTTTGAATGTCTTTTGGAACCTGACATGTTATTATTTTCATAATATGTAATGGTTTTCTATGTTTTCTAGATTTAAGACGTGAGTTTTTTGGTAAATGCAAAATACATGCATATACATTATGATGTTATCAAGTAATTTAAATGGTTGACTTTGGTTGTTATTATTTCATCAAAATCCATTCATGTATACTTTTCTTTATTTTTCCATTTTGGCTTATTTCTAGTGTTTTAATTTACAAATCTTCCATCTAAAACAATGAGTAATAAATCTAGTCTATATATTAAACTCTTTTTTTTATTCTATTATGAGACTAGTTTATAACCCGTGGAAACCACAGTTACAAAATTAATTAAATATTCATAGTAAAAAATTCAAAATTATTAATCAGTTATTTTATATAAAATTTTAAATACATTATTAATTAAGAGATTTTTTTATTAGTTATGTAAAATTATAATTATTGATTCAAATAAATATGTGGAATTAATTTATCATATATATTAGACTTTTTTTTTATTTGTGAACTAATGAAAACAATAATATAAAATTGACAAAATTGCAAAAATGGTCCCTGTGGTATGCAAATTTTTGGGGTTTTAGTCCAAACCCCGTGTTTTTTGGATCCTTGGTCCTTTTGGACTGGTTTGTATGTGGAATTGGTCCCTGGACTTAACTGCCGTTAAATAGGATCTGTTAAGCCCCCTCATGTGCCTCACACGTGAGGGTAAATTTGTCATTTCATATGTAAGAGACCATTTTTGCATAACCCGTTTTTTGGCTTATTTGACCTTTACCCCTCATTTACTTTCCCCAACACCAGCAACTCCCTTCAGCTCCATTGAACCTGCAAATAATAGAGGACACCTCTCTCTCTCTCTCTCTCTCTCTCTCTCTCTCTCTTGTTTGTTCATGAACTCAGGTTTCTATTAACCAGTTAAGATACGTTCTTCACTAATTTATTCATCTTTTAGAAACAAAAATTCAAGGTTCAGTATTAAAAGACACACATACACCCGAAAAACATATCCAACGCACAACACATTGATTCAACAAACTGCACACACTGACTCAACTTGTTATCAGTTTTCACACACTGATGAACTTGATTCAACACACACACACACACGTTAATGAACCCAAATATCGAACACCATACTGACCAATTGCACCTACGATCATACACATCACCCCTTCTTTCACCTTCATCTCCCAACAGTTCCCCACCCCTGTACAAACCACTTTTACAATCGATTTTTTCAGATACAAAAAGGGGAAACATCATTGGTATGACCTAAAATCAAAATCAAACCTACAATAAAACCTGTTGTAGAGCCGGTGATTTCCCCACCTAGATTAGTCAATCTCCAATTATAGAAGCACAATGCTCCAGCACATGCACCAGTAATCGTCATTACCTGCTCCTACAAAATGTTCTGGACCGAGCATCGTTTTCCCCTTCTTTGTTCAAGTTCTAAAAAACGTAACCAAAAACTTCTCCAATGAACACGAACTGGGTCATAGTGGATTTGGGGTTTTTTACAAGAGTCAAGAACACGAGAGAAAACAGCGAGTTCATGTGAGGATTTAGGGTAAAGAAGGAAGGAGCAGGCGTATTGGCGATGATGAGAGGGAAAACGGGTTAGGGCTAAGAAGGGAAGGAGTAGACAACGATGGTGCGAGAGGAGGAAACAAACGGTAGTATGCACGTCCCTTACACGCCTTGCAATCAATACAAAAATCGTTACTTGGAAAATGATGATAGTTCGATTGAGTACCAGAGGATTTCTTATTTGAACTAGTGTAGAAATCGTGAATTTCTTTTTTGTGTGCTTCTGATCACCAAATTCTTTATGAGAGAAGGGGAATATTGGTTATTGTTTAATTGGTTTTGTGTTTGTTGAGAGAGAGAGAGAGAGATGTAAATCAGTAAATGAGGGGTAAAGGTCAAATAAGCCAAAAAACGGGTTATGCAAAAATGGTCCCTTACATATGAAATGACGAATTTGCCCTCACGTGTGAGGCACATGAGGGGCTTAACAGATCCTATTTAACGGCAGTTAAGTCCAGGGACCAATTCCATATACAAACCAGTCCAACAGGACCAAGGATCCAAAAAACACCGGGTTTGGACTAAAACCTCAAAAATTTGCATACCACAGGGACCATTTTTGCAATTTTGTCTATAAAATTTAAAATTTAAAATAAAGAATAAATAGATTGACAAATAACATCACATTAATTAGGAGGTTTAATGACTTTAAAATAGAGAATTAATAGAATTACAATTGGCATCATATTAATTAGGAGTTCTAATATTATGACACTTGACAAAAGGACTACTCTTTTATTAGTATAGAGATTCAACATTTAAACTAAAATAATTAAGTATTTGTTTTTTAACATCTTATTAGATTAGATTAAAATTGTTAAGCCTTGATATTTCAAGTATTATTGACTAAAAAACATCAATGTTCAAAGTTTCAACATGACAAATTTATTTTTAGGTGCCATTTAAAACTAAAAAAACAAAAAAAAAACAAAAAAAATCGGGTAATACCCGAATTACCCAAACCCGACCCACTATCCGAATTACCCGAATTTATTTTTAGTCGGGTAACAGGTAATTTTCTTAACATGAAAAACCCGAATTACGCGAAACCCGAAAATTTTACCTGATCAACACCCCTAGTACAAGTTATACATTGCGGAATGTAGTTAATCTAATAGGATAATCAATCTCAACAATAATAATTTATAGTTGTTAGAGTTGTTAGATGCGGAAATATAATTGAGAAAAGTAAAGGAATTGTAAATGACAACAAGTTATATATCAAGTAAACACTAAGCTGATTATTAACAAGGTTTGCATTCAAACCTTGTTAGTATATGTGATCAGCTTGAAGTGAATGAAGTCACGAGGACTTGCTCTAGAGGAAAGATTTAAAGTTCGATCTTATTATGAGTTCACCAAGATCTTAGAAGGTAAGAATAGAGAGAGTAATAGAGATATATTGAGAGATAAGAGAATGATAGAGGTGAAGGAGTGTTTCATTCAGAAGTGGAGTACTCTATACTATATTTATAGAGTTCCGAGATATTACATGAGAAATAAACAAAGACTATAATTTTGATAAAAGTGTCCATGCAAGGTACACTAGACAATACAAAAAAAAAAAGGTTAAAATGCTAAGTCTTTGTTGCTGATGATACCGCGGATGATAGAGGCTGATTGCGGTTGGGAGATCATTGTGGTTGCCTAGGAGACTTCGGATTGATAAGTTAAAGAGGGTCACTTTCATGTTTCAACACCACCTCTAGTGGAAACTGTTGAGCCAATGATCCAAGATGAGTCAGTGTCTCCTTCTCCTCAAGCTGAGACTGTTCCTTCTATGCTAACACCTATTAATATTGTTGCTTTTCATCAAAATGATCAGGAAGAATCCAAATCTAACTTTCAAATTTTTGTGCTTTCTCAACTCTCTCTCTCTCTCTAATAGTGCAGTTAACTCAATCACTGGGAAATTTTTTGACTAAAGTAGAAAAGGATGTGGCTAATATGAAGCGTTTTAAGGCATTGGTTGATGATGATGTTGATGAAACCCCACCAAATTCTCCCGGTGATAATCTTCCTCCTCCTCCTCCACCTCCATCATCAAATCCACCTCCACCCCCATCATCAGGTTTACCGCCACCTCGTCTTCCATCTACAAATCTTCCTCCACCATCTAGTTCTCCTCCCCAATCTGATGTTGCCAAAGGGGGAGAAAAATCAAGAGAGTCCTGATCAACAAATATAAATGGTGGTGATTTCACCAACTCCATCTCAACCTTAGATGTCAGATACTAGAAGGGTTGAAGCTGACCTTCAAAACCTTCAAAAGAAATTATTGTTACTGACATTCTAGACGCTGATGCAATAAATGATGATCAATCCATTCTAGATGATGGTGATCAATTACAGACTAATAACTATGAAGGGTTTCTTGATCTAGGATTCATGCCACCAGTTGTGGTGGGTGTTGTTCCTTTGAATGTCGTCTACCCTGATTCATAATTTGAGGGGAGGTTCCTCAAGGAACTAACAGTGACATTGATCAACTCAATCTTCGAAAGAGGAAGGCTTCCTCCTCAGGGGGAGTTCATGACACTGAAGCTGGAAGTTCTGTTGTTGGTGATCCTTCAGCACCTCCTCCTTCCAAGAAAAGCAAGCAAATTTTTTATCTGAATAAATTGGCTAAAATATGGGGTATAACTGTTGATGAAGTAAGAGAAATCATGATAGAGAATAATGTTGCTATTCGGCAAAAGAAATAAGCTAGAAAAGGAGAACATCTATCTGCCAAACTTGCTTAAGCTCTTGTTTCTGCTGATAAAAGTACTGATGTTCAAGTACTGATGATAGAGAATAATGTTTCTATTCGACAAAATAAATAAGCTAGAAAAAGAGAACATCTATTTACCAAACTTGCTCCAGCTCTTGTTTCCGCTGATAAAAGTACTGATGTTCAAAGCAGTAATGATCAAATCAAGAAAATTCAACTCTTCAATCATAGTGTGGAGAAACAACACAATGTTTTAGAGCTGAATGACATGATCAACAGGAAGGGGGTTTGGAGATGTTCTGACTTGTAGAACAAAGCTTGATCCCATTATCAAATTGAGACGCACCAAACCAAGTAACGATTCACTAAAGCTTCACTTGGTCAGGAAGAAGACTGAATATGAATACATTGAGGTTGTATTTTCTTGTGATCTAGTCAAATTTGGGTACAACAAGTGTATGAAAATTCAAGAAAGTATTAACAAACACAAGGGTATTCATGCTCAGGAGGTAAAGTTTTTAATTCAGAAACTACTCAACAAAGTCAAGAAGCTAAATCTTGTGCTATCAGCTGGTCCATCTAGACCATCCTCCTTAGCAAGAACAGGCGCTCCCAGACAGTCCAAGAATACCAAGTTTCTTCTTCCTTATGACACTAGGTACACCAACAACGAACTGTCATCCGGTGTTGAACCACTTTAGTACATGTTCATTCGAGAACCAGAGAAGGCATTTTCTATCTTAACAGTCAAAATCACATGTGCTTACAACACACTGATGATCTTCTGGTTGCTCCCACTAAACACTTGTTTCATCTTCTCAAGTAAGGACTTATTCATTTTGAACTGGAAAGAGGATATCATGTGCTAATTGTTGGGTTTTGAGCATTCTAACACTCCTATGGTGTACATGCAACCCTATAAACCTTGGATCTATGTTTTCTCTATTATACATGCAAATAAGAACTTTCCAAGGCTTTAATCCTAACTAGCATATTATGAAGCTCTTGTACTACATAGTACTAGTTAGATGACATACCTTTTGATGTAGCTCGATGTCTTCAAGCTTTAAGAGCTTAGCCCCAATAGTGTGGAAGCCTCAAGTGGAATCACAAATCACCAAAAACTCCTTGAAAGACTTTAGAGAATATGGATACTTGGCTCTCTCTAGTGAAATCGGCTAGCCCTTCTTAGTGTACCCACACTAGTGCCTAAATGAACTTGGCCCATTCCATGGGTTAAACACTCCATGAACTATCCATGAAAGCTTAGCCCAACCTAAATGAACTTGGCCCATTCCATATATATATATATATATATATATATATATATATATATATATATATATATATATATATATATATATAAGAGTCCATATTTAATTAGTTCATTTTGATCACTTAATAAATTATAAATTGATTCTTGATCAATACTAATTTAAAATATGATTATATATTAATATATTAGAACTTATAATATATTAATATAAATCATTAATATACTATTCTCAAAAGACTATCCATATAAATTGCGTCGGTGAAGTGCAACCCAAATGGACCATGCCGGGTCGGGTCAAGTACATACCAAATATAGTTATGGACTTAGACATTAATCCAACACCAATATCTTTGGAGCTTCGTAAAAGATTGGAAGAGCTTCAAATTGATGAATTCAGATGGGTTAAGCCTCAGATCTTGAAAGAAGTTGACAAGTTCTACAATGGTTTTTCTAATGACTCTGGAGAAGAAGATCAGTTTTGACATCATCAGATAAGGGGAGATTTTAAGGTCACAACTTATAATATGATAAGTCAAACACTCTACATGCTAACTGTCAGCGTCAGCGTCTACATCACCATTAACGCCAATGTGTCAAGCCTATCAGTTTCAGTGTGAAGATAGTTATTAAATGTAACCTTTTGTATATTAGGTATTGATACATATATGTATAAAATAGATAGAAGATTTGTTATCTTTGTGATGGGGATCAGTTCTTAGTATAGATAAGATACATTCCCTTCAATCAAGGGATATACTTGTATAGATTAGTATATATTCAACATTAGGGAAAACCCTAATGTTAAGTTTGTCTTGGTGGTCGTCTTTGTGACAAACCATTTTTCTTGGTGAAAACAAACCCTTTCTTGGTGAAAGACAATTTGGAGAATTCATTTTTTCTTTACCTTTTGTTCTTTACTTGTTTAGATTATTTTGCTTTTGTTATTTATACTTGAAGTGTATCCGATCGATACAAACCTTCATTAACCCATGGCCGCATTTGGTAAGGTTCGACTTTTAGAAGTTTCTATCCGGTGTGGCTTATCCGCTTGGCTTTGGGGAGTCTCTGTGTTGGTTCTTGCAACTTTTGGCATTCACTGTGGCGTCGATTTGTATTGAAGGAGTAGGCTTGGAAAACCCACAAGGGAATCAGAGGGTATTTAAGGAGTTATTGGTAAGGATTGATTTTAAGTATGAAATCTAATTTAAGTGGGGGAGAGTTGTAACACTTGTCTCCAAAATGGATCATTTGATGATATAAAGGAATCAAAGGCATGGTTTTTAACGAAAATCATATGCCACGACGTAACACATGGAGTGTCACGATGTGGCATGCCAAATGAAGAACGCATGTTTCCGATGGACCCCAGGACGTGACATGAAGGGTGCCACGACTTCGTGAACATTCCAATCCAAGCCCATGATTTTTAGGGTTTCCTTCATATTTAAGAGCCTTAACTCTAGGATTAAGCCATTCTCTTTAGCCTCAATCCTCCCTAAACGAAACCCTAGCCTCTCTTCATTCCTTTTGAGCTCTTTAATGGTGTTTTGGACACTTGACGATTGAAGGAAGGATTTGTGGAGCCATTGACCAACTAGAAAACTCATCTCCATCTCTTGGTGCACTTTCTAGACTAGTGTAAGTCTCTAAGTTCCTATCTTTTTGGTCTATCTCTAGTGGATCTAAGTTTTGTGCCCTTTTACTTCATTATTTATGGGCATGAATGGTTGGTTTAAATAAAGTTTGTAACTTTATCACTCCTTAAGGTCCCTTGGTCATCATATGTTTCGGATCTAGACTCTCTAGTTGACCTAGTTTTGGGAGAGACATGCATTGTACATGCATGTCCATAAAGTAAGGATTTTTATGGTTCTTTAGAAGGCAAGGAATCCTTCTAAAAATATGAAGAAAAGGACTTAACATAATAATGTGGCTTTTGGCAGTCATCACGACATGGCCAATGAATGGTCATGACGCGACAAAGCTTAAAATCAGGTCTGGTTTGTCTTTTATTCCCACGACTGGCCAAGGAATGGTCACGATGTAGCGTTGACTTTGACTAGGTTGAGCATAGACTTTGTTGACCTTTGATAGTTGACTTTTTACCAGTTTGACTTAGGGTCAAACTTGGAAGATTTGGGTTGCTGATTGAAAATTATTTGTCTTGGTGTCAGTCGGTTTGAGGGATTGACTAGTCCAAGGAGTTAGAGTGTTGTTCTACTCCTCTATTTCTACAATTCAAGTGAGTTTCTCACTATGCCATGTATCCCGTTGTACATCCTTTGCATGTTGGGATAGAGGTTCTATTAGACTGCATGTTTACTAGTTGACATCGCTAAGTCCATGTTATGCTTTGTAGTTTAGAACAATTTGTGTCTTAATAGGATAGAATGGTACGGTCTTGCATGTTAATCGTATGATATTGTTAGGAGTATGTTGGTTAGGGTAACTGGGGGAAGGCCAATTCTGAGGATTACGTATGATTGACTAGTGAAGGACTTAATTTAGAAGTTTCAAAGGCAGGGTAATTAGGGAAGCCTAGTTACCAAGGATAAGTAATATGTTGGAATATGTTATGTGTTTTGTTGCTTGATTATGTGGTATGGTTAGTATTGGTCGGTCATTGAATGGAAACCATAGGGATTGTATGTAGTTTAAGTTGGATAGCCTGAGAAATCTTGATCAAAGTTTTTCTACCTGTTCCTTGTTTGGTTGTGACTCTAGATTAGGATTATGTGTCCAACTGTCTATCCGACCGCCGATTGTATATAACTACGTGTTCATGAGATGGTTGTCAGTATTAGCATATGCCAAGTATTAATATGGTTCCAGTGCAAGGCCGAGGGTAGGTTCCGACGTAAGGCCGATGATGTAGTTCAAGTGCAAGGCCGATGGTAGTAGGACGGATGAGAGCTGGTGATAGTGGTGGCTAGGAGCCAGTAGCAGAGTGCTAGTGGTTGATATGTATGATTGCATGTATATTGTATGTTGTATGTTTACGAATAGGAGATTTGGCAGCTCGGTGTTAGAGCCGAGACTTTGTGTGGATGCATTTTATGTAGATGGAATACGTGGTATATTGGGGAACTCATTAAGTTTTATGCTTACAGTTGTCGATTAAACAATTTATGAGTCATTCGTTAGAAGAGCTCGACGAGACTTTACACAAGCATCAAAGATATTTGTTTCCGTGGTTTTATAAACTTAACTCTGATAATGTATGTTTTTCAACAAATCAATGTTATCCAATCAATGGTTTTCGAAATAAAGGTTTAATTGGTTAATTTGTTTTATGAATAAAAATCTCTTTATAATTTTCAGGATGTTACAAATGTTGAGCAGATTAGAAACTTTCAGGTTTTCGCAAATCATTTAGTTCTCAAAAGTACATTCCTCCCTCTCTCTCTCTCTCTCTCTCTATATATATATATATATATATATATAGACACACACATAATCGAAAAATATATAAATTCATCATTTTTCGACCTCTTTTCATATTGATATTTGAAAAATAAATATACGAAAAATGGGCACAATACTCATAGTTTTTTTTTTGTTAAAGAACACATTTTTTTTTCAACGAATCACTTTTTATATCAACATCTTAGACAATTAAGATGTTTTTAAAAATAGTATCTAGAAAAAGTTTTAAAAATGTGTATATATGCAAAAACTCAAATATGCATGATTTTTCAACCCTTGTTTTAGTGCTTATCTTATATCGTTAAAAATAACTAAAATTATTTAAATTCATCATTTATTAACCTCTCTTCATATTGATATTCCAAAAAAAAAATTACGTAAAATATGCATCAAATGCACATATGCACAAATGAAAATACGTGTGTGTGTATATATATATATATATATATATATATATATATATATATATATATATATATATATATATATATATATATATATATATATATATATAGGAATGAGTTCTATGGAAAACAAATAACTAGGGAAACATCTACCGGAACCAATAATCAAATGACACGTGTCCATTTCTTTCTTCACAAGTAATGTATTGTGGAAGTGATGTGTTGTCATGTTTTCATTGGTCCAAATATGTGTTGCCCTAATCATTTATTTTCCATATAACTCTTCCCTATATATATATATATATATATATATATATATATATATATATATATATATATATATATATATATATATATATATATATATATATAGACACACACATATTAATGTACAGATGGAATCACATATTTCTATAGAATCTGAATTGTTGAAAAAATATCAAAACAAATGTTTTTCTACGAATGTGCATATGGTGCACATTTTAGTTATATGCAAAAAAAAATAGAATATTAAGTATAGGTAGGGAGTAAAAATGATGAATGTATATACTTTTAGTTATGTTTTTGATTTGAGATAAACTTTAAAAAATGTTTTTCCAAATGACGTGCATATGATGCACATGTTTTATATATATATATATATATATATATATATATATATATATATATATATATATATATATATATATTTGTGAATATTAATATTAAAAGATGTTAAATTATGATGAATTTATATATTTTTATTATTATTTTTCGATATAAGATAAGCTCTAAAACAATACTTGAAAAAGTTAGTGATCCTAATAATCCAACCCCTCTCTCTTTTATATATATATATATATATATATATATATATATATATATATATATATATATATATATATATATATATATATATATATATATATATATATATATATATATATATAGGGAAGGGTTATATGGAAAATGAAGGATTAGGGCAACACATGCTTGAACCAATGAAAACATGACAACACATTACTTTAGGGTAACTACATAAATAACTTCCACAATACATTACTTGTGAATAAAGAAATGGACACGTGTCGTTTGATTATTGGTTCCAGCGTATGTTGCCCTAGTTATTTGTTTTCCATAGAACTCATTCCTATATATATATATATATATATATATATATATATATATATATATATATATATATATATAGGTGGGTTCAATTGAGAAAATAAAAAAGGTTGAGAATAGGGGGAATCATTCTCAGCCACTCATTTAATCTAAGCATAAAAGACACGGTGGCAAACTTGTAAATATCGTAATAACCTTCAATCTCAAATACATAACTATAGAGAATTCGATAACTGTGCGTTCATCATCAAAATTTTTCCTTCAACCTTCAATAATCATCCAGATTTCTTCAACTGAACTGAAATTTCTTCGTTGTTCTTGAAATTGGAATCGGAGTTCTGGACTCGCAGTCACAGTCGACATTGAGGGACTTAGAATCGGTAATCACAGGTTCCCAATCGGATTTTCAGAAATCAAAATCAAATTGAGAAATCGATCAGAGATAGGATGTCACATTTGAAGTCGAAATCGGAAGTATATGATGATTTGGAATTGATAATTTGATGTTTTTAACATTTTTAAAATAGTTAACTTGTTTGCACTCCAACTGTTTGATGAAATGCATAAACTAAATTACCACGTTATATTCACATATGAATATGTTTTCTCACCTGAATCAGTATATGATTATTAAAAACACAAAACAAATATGCAAGTCTGTATGTTATTCATATGTGAATAACATATAAAAATTATATATATTTGTCAAAATACCTTCAATATTCATAAGTGAATATACCTTGTAATATTCATATGTGAATATACTGTGTAATATTCATAAGTGAATATATCATCTAACATTCACAAATGAATATACTCTGTAATATTCACATGTGATATACCATGTAATACTATGTAATATTCACATATGAAATATTATTTAATACTCATAAGTGAATATATCATATAATATTCACAAGTGAATATACTATGTTAATATTCACAAGTGAATTCATCGTCCAATATTAAAATATGAATATACTATGTTTATTATATCCTATATTAATATATGAATGATACTTAAATTGTAAAAAAAAAATCATACTTTTTATTCATAAGTGAATAACGAATGTACTGTAATAAAACCTGACGCATTGCTATTCATTAAAGAATAACGATAGCCGAAAAAATAAAAAAAATAAATTTTTTATTTTATTTTAAAACTATATCAATATGGATGTCTATTTGTAGAGAATAAAAAATCATGAATTTTGGTATATTTAAAATCATTTTTTTGATAAAAATAGCTTATAAAAATTAAAAAAAAACGAAAAAAACTATGTTTTTGTATATATTAAGGTAATGATTAGCATAGTTTAAGCAAATATGTTATGTTGGAAAACACATGTGCATTCGTTTCCCATTTCCGCCGGTACGTTGGACGTTTTTGCGGCAAAAATAAATGATTGGCTGAGAATGATTCCCAATTCTTAACCTTTTTTCCTATATATATATATATATAATGATCCTAAAAAAGTTAGTGATCCTAATGATCCAATCCTTTTCTTTCTCTCTCTCTCTCTCTCTCTCTCTCTCTCTCTCTATATATATATATATATATATATATATATATATATATATATATATATATATATATATATATATATATATATATCATTTTGAAATGAATAATTACGGGTGCTACCATTTCTATTATTTTATGCTCAAAACATTACAATTGTCTAATATTCTATTAGAAGTTAATAGGTTTTTCTGTGGAATTTTAATTTATTTAAAATGAATCAAATTTATGTGGAAAGTAGTATCTTAAAATTTTTAAATACACAAATTACAATATTTATTTAAACAAAGTCATTGAAGGTAAGCAATCTAAAAGAATCCGTACAACACAAGAAGCAAACATGATACTCTTCAAATGTGAGTTACAAAGCATCATTGGAAAACCACATCATAATCATCTTTAAACATTATTTTGGTTTATAATATGTAGCTGTGTGACGTCCTCCCTTTAACAATAGAAATACAACACAAGAAGCAAACATGATAGTCTTCAAATGTGGGTTACAAAGCGTCATTGGAAAACCACTTCATAAGCATCTTTAAACATTCTTTTGGTTTATAATCTGTAGCTGTGTGACCTCCTCCCTTTAACAATAGAAATTTATACACCATCATCATGATCATAAAATAAAATGGTTCTTTTGTCTCTTAAAAATAGCAGACGTTCATTTGTTTTCGTAATGTTTATGAGTATGTCATCTACATTAAGAAGATATTGAAATGTGAAGTTAACACTTATTGCTATATTCAAAAAAATAGTCAACCTCTTTAAAAATCCATATATTACCTTTTTCACGAGACAATAGCAAAATGTGGTGGATAATTTATAATGGAAGGAAGATTTCACACCTTTACTGTAGCAAATGTTAAGTTGTAGTCATTATGTGAATATTTCATAGTGTAGCTGCAAGAGAATAAGATAATAAATATTTAAAACATTAGTAACTAATTATATAATTTAATGTGATGAAAATAAATATTCTCTATCCTAATGAAAACACAACTAACCCGGCTACTTGTTCGTCAACAAACCAGGGTCCCCAATCATTCTTGAGTAACAAATTTAGTGATTTAATCCAGTTTAATGTACTCAAATAGGAAACAATCATATCTTGATCTCCACTGAATGATTATAAATAAAAAATCAATAATGTAAAGGATATTTTTTTGATTTGAAGTTTTATAAATACCATGTGCATGCATGAATAATATCGATCAATAGTGGCTATAGTTACATACATAAATATTAACTAAATCCAGATACGTGACAAAGACTTATAAAAAATAAGAAAGATAATGAATAAAGGTAATAACCTATATACAAGAGCTCGACAGTTTTTATTAGCAAGGTGTCGATGATAGGCAACAGTACTCCATATATTGTGTGTGTATGATATTGGTTCTTGGTTATAAAAAAATTGCAGGCTTCCATTGCATAGCACCCACTCAGTTTCATTGAATACCTGGTGTTTATGAGGGCATGGGATTATTATCCTAGATAGTTAGGATGAACATGAACATAGCTGACTATGAATCGAGCTACAAACCTCACGGATGTGAAGTGCCTCTCGCACGTCTCTTCTATTAGCCCAGACATATGGGTACATATGTATGTCATCCTGTGACAAATATATATATATATATATATATATATATATATATATATATATATATATATATATATATATATATATATATATATATATATAAAAGAAAACTCTTAAAACTCCTCTTAATATAAAACATATAGATTTCTCTTTTTAGAATATATAAAATAATGATAAGTTTAATGTACTTAATATTTTTGGAAATAATAAATCTCTAAAGTTACAAAAAAATAAAAATAATTCATTTAACAAAAATGAACTTGATTATCAATAAATAATAATGATTATTAAAAATAATATAAATATAACAAGAAGTGGCTTTTATCTACATGGATAGCATTTGAAAGCCATTTCTTATTTTTGTATTTTAAATTTCTATGATACATGGAGAAAACTTCATTGAAGATTGTGTTCTTCATGTTATTCGTCTCAATTTCTGATACTTTTAATCTCTAGTAAATTTAAATTGTCATATTAAATATCTTAAACAATAAAATTCTATAAAACGACGATGTGTTTTTGTTTATGTCAAATCTATAGTTTTTTTTTTAACAAATTAGTGTATTTTAAAAAGATATTTACCAAAATGGTGTGGTTTTGAAAATATTTACCATTTAGGTTAAATTTTATACCAAGTCAAAATTACAAGGTAAAATAAGAAAAGAAAATTAATTGACTTATCCGTAATTACATTTTCGTTTTGTTTATATTTGGATAACTTTTTTTGTATACATCTAGGTAATGAACTTGATGAAAGTGTTCGCATATGAACATTATGACCGGATGTAACTTGCTACAGCAGGTCATAATGGTCATATGTGAACACTTCCAAAAAGTTTGTTACCTACATGTGTATAAAAAAAAGTTACTCAGATGTGAACAAAACGAAAAGATAATTACCTTAATAAGTTAATTTCCCTAATTGTTGTGATATTAGACTTAGTTAGGGGGTGGTGGTGAAACGGTTAAATAGGCCAGTAGCCTATAGGCTCGCTTGTTGACAAAATGGCATGTAGCATGTAAGTACACACAAGCTCGTGTTGATGAAATGACATGTAGGTCGTAAGTACATGTATTATTGGCTGATCGTGAGCCATTATATGTATGCATGTATATGTATTGTGGTATATGACATTTTGTGGAACTCACTAAGCTTCATATTTACCTAGTTGAATATAAATCTTTTTCTGGTACTTCATTGATACATGAGAAGGGAAATGTTCGACTGTACACACACATTTGAAACATGTTTCCGCATAATGTAATTAAACTCTGATATATTTCAATAAATAAAAATGAAAATTTTGGGTTGAAAAATAGGAACGTCACATTTAAGAACTAATATTTATAATTACTAATAGTGTAGTAGTTATTGAAGTTTTTTAATTCTTATAGTTAATAATAATGCATTAGTTATTTTTAACAACAAATATTTGTGAATATTTTTGGAGACTCCATTGTAAATATGGTGGCTCGAGTGATGATTTGGCTTGTGAGAGAAGGGTTATTCTCGGTGATTTGGCTT
This sequence comes from Lactuca sativa, assembly GCF_002870075.4. NCBI lineage: Eukaryota > Viridiplantae > Streptophyta > Magnoliopsida > Asterales > Asteraceae > Lactuca > Lactuca sativa. Next base: position 200,442,188 of record NC_056627.2, on the reverse strand, counting down.
CCTTGGAAAAGTCTCGATCTCTTGACTCAACCCAAAAAACTTGATTTAAATGGGCTATCGAGGGGGACGAGAACTCAGCTTTTTTTCATGCCACGTTGAAGCAGCAAAGACGTTAGAGACTTATTAGAGGCATATCTATTGACGGGGAGTGGGTTGCAGATCCCCCTCTTGTTAAAAAAAAAGCCTTTTATGATTTTTATGCTTCTAAATTCCAAGCGTTTAAGGGAGTTCTGATGGGTCGTAAGAGTGATAGATTCAGATCTCTTGATCCGAAAACAGCTAATTCACTTGAGTCAGTGTTTTCTACTGAAGAAATCAAGAGGGCGGTCTGAATTGCGGGTTGGATCGGGCGCCGAGTCCAGATGGATTCTCTTTCCGGTTTCTCAGACGTTTTTGGGTGATGATGTGGTGGCTTTTGTGTAGGAATTTAGTGTCAATCCTAGGTTGTGCATTGGGTGTAATTCTTCTTTTATTACATTGATTCCTAAAATTGACAATCCTATTCGTATCAACGATTATCACCCTATTAGTCTCATTGGCTTGTAGTTTAAGATTATTGCTAAATTTTTGGCTAATAGGTTAGCTCTGGTCTTGCATGATGTTATTGAGTTGGAGCAATCTACTTTTCTCAAATCCAGGAAAATTCTTGATGGTCCTCTTCTTGTGAATGAAATGGTTCGGTGGTTCAACACAAGAAGAAGAAATTGATGATTTTTAAAGTCGACTTTGAAAAAGCGTACGATTCAGTCAGTTGGGATTATATTGATAGGATTATGTTGTTTCTTGGTTATGGGGAAAAATGGAGGGCTTGGATTAGGGGGATGTTTTCTAATGCTCGTTCCTCAATGTTTTCGAATGGTTGCCCTACGGATGAATTTCAATTGTTTAGAGGGTTGAGACAAGGTGACCCATTGTCGCCTTTTCTCTTCATTATTGCTATGGAGGGTCTTCATATTGCTATGGAGGATGCAGTGTCGGAAGGTGTGTTTAGGGGGGCACAACTTGAGTCACGTGATTTAGCTATCTCTCATTTGTTTTATGCAGATGATGCTATTTTTCTTAGAGAATGGAATGAGAATAATGTTTGAAATTTGATTCGGGTGTTGAGATGTTTTTATTTAGTCTCAGGTCTAAATCTCAAACTTTCTAAGTCTAGTCTATATGGTGTGGGGGTTAGTAGGTCTGAAATTACAAACCTCGCTTCTTTTACAGGCTGCTCGACTGGTTCTTTTCCATTTGTTTATCTTGGTGTTCCGGTTGGTGAATCTATGGTGCGTGTTAAAGGTTGGCAAATAATTATAGACCGCTACAAAAAAAGATTGGGATCTTGGAAAGCTAGATTGTTGTCTATTAGAGGTCCTTTAACTCTTCTTAAGTCAGTTCTGGGTAGCCTTGGTATTTATTACTTATCTATTTTTTGGCCTCTTGTTGCTGTCTTGTAGGCTTTAGAGAATATGAGGGCTCGGTTTTTTTGGGGAATGGAAGAGGGTAAAAAACGTATTCAGTGGGTTAAGTGGAATTTGGCGTTAAACTCTTTTGACCAGGGTGGTCTCGGTATTGGAAGTTTAGATGCTTTTAACCTGGGTCTTTTATATAAATGGAAATGGAGATTCTTTAATGAGTCTGACGCCTTATGGGTGAAAGTTATGAAGTTTTTTATGGTGAAGGGGGAGGTTTTTCTGGGGGCTCGAGAATACAAAGTGGTGGTGGTGTTTGGCAAAAAATAGTTGGGTCTATTAACCATCTTCACGAGAGTGGTTTACTGCCCTCGAATGCCATGGCTAGAGTGACTGGGAATATAGCTACTATTCGCTTTTGGCACGATGTTTGGTGCTTGGATGTTCCTATGATGGTGCAATTCAGAAGATTGTTTGCGCTTGCTTTTAATCAAAACTCTTTAGTTAGTGATTATTGGTCTCCAACGGGTTGGGTTTTTGCTTGGCGTCGTGACATTAGAGGAGGGGTTGAACAGGAGCAACTTACGACTTTGATGTCTTTGTTGGATGGCTATCATCTTGGCATGGAGTTAGACAAATGGGTTTGGAATCTTGATATTTTAGGGTGCTTTTCGGTTAAATCGACTAGAAATTGGATCGATGATTCGAGACTTCCGTCGGGTTCCATGCCTATTAGATGGAATTGTCCAGTTCCTATTAAAATGAATGTTTTTATTTGGCGTTTAATGATGGATAGGCTTCATGTGAGGTCGAAGTTGGTGGAGAGAGGGGTGGATCTTGACTCGGTTTTGTGCCCTTTGTGTCACGATGCTACTGAAGACGTGTTGCACTTGTTTATTCAGTGCACCATTGCAAATCAGATTTGGAGGCGGGTTAGTCTTTGGCTTGATTTGGATATCCCTATTTTTTCTCTATGAGAGACATGATGGACTGGATCGATACGAGGCCGAATGTTAGGCAACAATGGGCGATTGTTGACTCGGTTTTTTCTGTGGTCATTTGGGTGCTTTGGACGTTCCGTAACGGTATTTTGTTTAGTAGTAATAAGCCTAGAAAGGATAGAATTTTTGATTTCATTGTTGATATTTCGTTTCGTTGGTTTTCGTCCCGTAACTCTAAGGCTAGGATTAATTGGAGTATGTGGCTTCAAAATCCTACCCAGTCTTAATGGTCTTTATTTCTAGTGTCTTGCTAGTTTTCTTTTAATTTTATTGGTTGATGTCGTTCAAGAAAAACATAGATTACAAGATGTTTATATATAGTTTAGTTTGTTCAAAGTGTTATTGATTGGAATTGGTGCAATTTTTAAGACGTCAATTAATTTATTTGCTTTAATAAATTCTAAAAAGTTCTTTGTTTAGGAAATGTAGTCTTGGCATTTTGAACACTGGTATTTTCTTATCTAATGGCATTGTTTTATGGGTTTAGGGCTCAGGCGTGCTTTTAGGGCATTCTCTCTTCAATTTGTGTAAATTAATCATGGCTAAATGAATAGAAAGAATGCAAGTAATATTACTTTGTGCTAGACCTTGCGCTATCAATCTTGATAGTATATATTAACTATAAAGCATTTTACTCTTTTGATGTTTGTAGATATGATTACTGCACCAAATTTTGATGACCAAAAACAGTTCCAAGTCTGTAATACAATGATATTGTTCTTGGCATAAATGTTCACGGTCCAAAGCAAGTAACATGATTTTTTTTTAATTTCTCTTAAAACATTTGTATATGAAAACTATAAATTGTGATAGATTCATGATTCATGTGAGTGTATAACGACTCATTATAAAAACATGATAGGAAATTGGTTATCAGTTTTTTAAACTAGAGATTAAGATAAAATTTTCTATTTTTTTATTTTTTTTATTTTTTTTAACACCTACTCCTAAACTACTCTTTAAAGCCATATATGTCAACGATGTGACTTGAACCCTCAACCTTAAGCAGGGAAGCAACACCGAATACCGCTGGTCTAAAAACCCTTTTATATTATTAATTAAAAAAAATTATTGCCTTTTTTTATTTGTATCTTAGTTTGTCATCTTGTTATTATTTAAATTTACTTTTCTTATGTTTGGTTAACAAGTTTTTTAATTGGCATTTTTGGAATAATATTAAAACACGTAAAAATTAATCAAAAAATAGTTTGTATTTTATAGTAATTTACCGTCCAGATTAATTTCCAAGCTAACCCCATAACCAAAAGTGCTTGAAATGGTTGAGGATAGTCAATGACACCAACTTTGGATTTGACCGGATCATTGTATATGGTATGTCTCGTAAAATCCTTATGCTTTAGAGTTTTTCTTTTAGTGTGAATCACAACTTTAGTAAATTATATATATATATATATATATATATATATATATATATATATATATATATATATATATATATATATATATATATAAATCCATCAATGAAACTCTCTTTGTTTTCTTATAGAGATTTTATATTTTTTTTATCATTACAAATGATAAATAGTAAAAACGTTATGAAAGCCGGTGCAACATCTTTGTTTTTATTTTTATGGTAGTTGTAATATAATTGTAGGTTAATTTTGAATGTAATTTACATACATTTTTGGTGAAATATAACGGCATCGTGACACATCAATATCAAAGAAGATATACCCTAAAGCATGAGACATCATACTAAAATAGCTGAGAGACACACAAAAATGTTATAGATTAATTAATGATTTTTATATAATGTTTAAACTAAAAATGTGTTACCAATTAAGTTTTCGTTGTGGAATTGTGCAAATAAGAGAGACAAGATATGCCGTGACAATCAATTTTATTCGGGGGAAAATAATGTTGTCGGAAATAGCATTGGACTTTACTCCTTTACCATTATAAATTTATAATCTACTTTAGTTTTTATATTACAATGTAATTTAATTTTTTACCCATAATAGCGTCACACTTTTATTTCCTTGCTAATAATATAAAAGTATTTGGTTCTTTACTGATAATTTTAACCCAAAATAGAAAGCCACCCGGGTATAACATTTGACTTTAAATTTTTAAATACCCAAATTACCCTTCATGGACCGTGCTAAGCACGGGCCTTAGAAATTTTCTAGTATATATATATATATATATATATATATATATATATATATATATATATATATATATATATATATATATATATATATATATATATATATATATATATATATAACCATCCAAACTATGAATTTCGATTCATATATATCCAAGCTAATCATGATCTTTTAATTATACTATTGGTAACATCCTGTTTCGAAGTTGATTCTTATTTCATGGTTGTGGATAGTAAATGGATCGAGTAAAGACATTGGGCTTCAAATGAATGGGGTTTAGACCTTATTGGATGTTGATATTAATGATTATGTAATCTAAGCCCATGGTTTCTGTTTCCCAGCCAAAGGGCAAAATGCAAAAAGTTAATTGTTGTACGTATTGCATGGATTATGGTTTTTAGATCGACAAGTATAAAGCCAAAATTAACTAGATAGAATGGTAGATATAAAGATCGCTGAAAGCAGAGTTAAAACGAAGAACTCATGGTTGTTTGAAGTCGAGATGGATTTGGGTGAAAAGTCGTGGCCATGGTGTGGCAATCAGTTAGACCCAAACCCATGACTTTTAGGGTTTTCAACATATTTAAGCTTAATGTTCTGCATTTTTTTGGCATTTTATCAGCCTCCGTCATCTCTAAAACCCCTTGGTAGAAACCATAGCCTCCATCGTCAAGATTTGAGCTTATCCTTTCTCCTCTCGCATATTTTCAATGCTTTTCATGTTATTTTTGTTGGATTAGGTGTGTAAGCCCATAACTGTGATTGGTATGTACTTGATTTGATAGTAGCAAAGTCCTTTTGGGTTGCCTTCACTCTAGCAATTTGACAGGATGATTTTGGAGAGAGAGGATGATAAATGATTTATTAATGTATTATATGAATAATATATTAATTAGAAATCATGTTGTTTAATTAGTATTTAATTAGAAATTAATTTGGAATTAATTTCCGGATTAAAGGAACTAATTAAAGAACGGGGGCTGTTTTGCAAAATCATTGATAGTTGTGAAACTGGGCTATTGGACTCCTTAGTTAGAAATGGACGAAAACTATAAGGATGCTCTATGTGTATGCCTAGCGTACTCTGGTCTTGACCTGACTTGGATGGTTGAGCCAGTACGTGCAACGTACCAGGGAGTACACCCAGTGTACTGGCCAGCTAACCCAGCATACGCATGCAGATAGAAAAAATGATAGTTCGGCCTTGATTTGTTGGGCCCTAAGCCCACCTATGGAAGAAGACCTATGGGCCAAGGGTTACGATGGATGATATTTGGGCCTTAGAATTTATTTGTTGGGCTTGGGCACTTTTGGGTTGTTTGAAATTGGGCCTTGGGAGGAAGAGGCCCAATAAGGAAAGGATTAGGGAATCTTTTTCCTTAAGACATGAATTAGGGTTAGAGTCATAATATGTTAGCTAATTAGAAATTTAAGTTGTGCGATAAGGGGAAGAGTTCATTAGTCATTCAACGAGTATATTATTGCACCCACAGTTTAAGGTGAGTCTCCTTTCGTAGAATTCTTGGGTCGAAGGCACCAAGGCCGACCTACTAGTTATGATATGGAATGATGGTTGTATTTGTGATAATTATCGGTTGTGCATGTATTATTTGATAATTCTGGGAATTATGTGTAATAATATATAGTAGCGATAGGGGTGAAATAGACCCAATATCCTGTTGAAATAGATCAAAAGGGAAGGTCGAGCACCCAAATATGCTCGAAATTATTCAATTGAAATAAGACCAAAGGGGAGGTCTAGCACCCAGATATACTCGGCAGTATCTGGTTGAAATAGACCGAAGGGGGTTGGCCAGCACCCGGATATACCTGGCAGCATGTTTATTTGGTATGTGGTATGGTGGGGGAACTCACTAAACTCTATGCTTACAATTTCAGTTTGTGTTTCAGGTACTTCTAGCTCGAAAGGAAAAGGGCTGACATGATCGCATCACATCACACTATGATTTTCTATAGTAGATATTTTGGGACTTATGCTCTGATAATACTTTTCTATGTCCAGTTTTGTTAAAATACTATAATCACCGTATGTTCACATTGCTTTTGAAACTGATGATGTTTTGGGATATGGATTTAGTAACTTTTAAAAAATGAAAATTTTAGGTTGTATTTTTCGGGATGTTACAAGTTGGTATCTGAGCCTTGGTTTGAAGGATTCAGACGTACTCTTAGGTGTATCGAAACTCAAATCAATGGTTTGATAGGTTTTTTTATAAGAAAACTTCTTTTTACTAAATGTTTTAATAAAGGGAAATGAGTGTGATGCGTGCAATCAACCGAGCTCAAGTAAATTTTCCCCAAGATATTTATACATGTTATCTGCTATGAATTGATTTATGAATATGTGAAATGCATGCTAGTTAGGGGTAGGGATCTGCTCAAATTTTGCATGATAGAGTGCTAGGATAGATACCTTAAATTCCTACTATATGAGCATGTAGACTTGCATGCGAGTGCTGATCTTTCAGTGATAGGATGGCCTGATTAGGGTATGTTTGTTTCTTGTTACCCAAGCCTGAATGTTGCTTGCTTTGTGCTTCTAGGAGTTCTAAATAACTTTAGTTAACTAGTGAGCGAATACACCAAGTTACATGTGATGCAAACCAAATATTTTTAGAAGGATAGGGTTGGCTCTACTGCACAACACTTGTTTGAGTCCAATCGTTGTAGAGTAAGACCTCTCATTCGAAGAATTATCTGGTTTTAGTAATATGTAACAAGTATTCATGAGCTAGTTGGAGGAAATTCGTGGAAGTCCTTTTGCTAGCTGAGGGCAGTGAGTGGGGAGAGTATTGTCCTAGAGAATTTTTAGGAAAATATTAGTGTCAGAAGCCTTATTTGATTTCAATTGTATGTTTGGGTAGAAAGTGGACTGGAAGATTCAAAGCAATCCTCGAGGAAAGTATGGATATATGTGGAAGGTAGTATGGGCCTATACTGCTGAAAGTAGAGGATCCGTACTAGATTCGGGGAGAGCCGCGAGGAAACCAGGGGGCTTGTAGAATGTGAAATTTCGCGATTTGTATTCATGATCCTGGTCGTTGTATGGTTTGTTTCAAAATGGTGATGACACGTCAGGGAGAAGGAGGTTCGGGATCTGGGTCTGGTTCGTGTACAGGTTTTGATCCGATTGATGATGGTCTGCGGGAGTTCATTGCATCCAAGATTACTAGAGGCATCCTTGACGCGACCTCGGTGATTTTCGGGTCGATCATGGAGGGCATTATTGAGCCAATGGAGGATCGCCTTTGGGCTTTCAGGAGTGATATGACACCTATCCAGTCTAGTACCCGCACGCTCTCCTTCAAGGATTTACGGGGATGTGGAGCACTAAACTTCTTCGGGGTGAAGGACCCCATTGCAGCTAGATGGTGGATAGCAGATATCGAGTCTGCTCAAATGACCAGTTTCTACCCTGAGGGGTCGAAGGTCAGATTTGTTGCGGGTTGTTTGAGGGAGCGGGCTAGGGACTAGTGGGAGGAGGTTAGTTATGCTTTGGGAGGTCCAGCCATTGAGGCCATGACTTGGTCAGATTTTGTGAGCAGGTTCCGAGCAAAGTTCACATTAGCAATAAAGATACATCAGCTGGCCAGGGAGTTTTTGGAGGACTGTGGTGGAGATTACCGCCAAGTTCAGGGAGAGGGCATTGTTAGTTCCCCATTATGCAGCTGATGAGGAGATGAGGAAAACCCAATATCACGACATCTTGAGAGCAGACATCTAGGAGTTTGTTAGTTATTTAGTGTGCCCGACTCTGGATGAGATGATTGCCATGGAACGAGAGTGAGAGATTGATATGGAGCACATTGGCAAGAGGAAGGCAGAGCCTGGTCAGACGGTTGGGGTTTCAACGAAGAAACCCAAGGGATTCGACTCGAGGTCGAAGGGCCAGCAAGGCCGGAGCCGGTGAGGGAAATTTTGTTGGTCATATGGCGGAGTTTGTAGAGCGGGCGGCTCAGGCTGCTACAAGTGCGGCACGACCGGGCACTTTAGCAAGGATTGTAATTCCCCTACTCCTACCATTCAGACATCAAAATTTCATTGAAATCAGAGGGGCCACAAGAAGGCCCACTATCCGAGTCTAGCATCGGGAGCACCAGTGATGGCGCTAGCTCCAAAGACCCTGTGGATCACAGATAGCCGTCAGGGCAAGACAGATGCTCCAGTGGTAAGGAGCGGAGCCTTTTAGTTGATCGACGAGGAGGCACGTTTCACACCAGATGTGGTGACGGGTATGTTTCTTTCCCTCAACTCTTATTTTATGTCAATTTCGATACTCATATTTTATGTGTTTTGTTTTAGGATCATTCCATGTGAACGATATTCCTGTTTTGGTGTTGTTCGACTCAGGGGCCACTCGATATTTCATATCTCTTGCACTCAGCAAGAAGTTTTCCTAATTTATGAGCATGTTAGACTACCCGTTAGAGGTTGAGATTTTAGATGAGAGATCCGTTCGAGCATTGAGGGTCCATCGGGATTGTGTTTTGAGGATGTGTGGCGAGTGTTACTATATTGACTTGGCTCCCATCCCTCTACGCAGTAACAAGGTCATAGTAAGGATGGATTCGTTGAGCCCCAATGGGCAAGTGATTGATTGTGAGCACTAGCTAGTGCGTGTGCAGACCCCAAGTGGGGGAGAGTTGGTGGTCCAGGGAGAGGGAGCTTAACGCAACCCTGTTTTATGTTCAGCTGCTAGGGCCAAACGCTATCTCCGTCAGGGTTGCTCTGGGTTTGTCGCTTACGTTATGGATACTCGGGAGCAGGATAGAGAAATGGTTGATGGGGTGCCAGTTATTCGAGAATACCCGGACGTGTTTCCGGAGGATTTACCCGAAGTATCTCCGGAGAGGCAGGTGGAGTACTGGATCTATCTAGTTCATGGTGCAGCCCCAATAGCCAAGGCACCATATCGATTTGCCCCACCAGAGATGCATGAGTTGTCTACACAGTTGTAGAAGCTGTTAGACAAGGGATTTATCCAGCCAAGTAGCTCACCTTGGGGTGCACTGATCATGTTTGTGAAGATGAAAGATGGGCCAAACGCTATCTTCGTCAGGGTTGCTCTGGATTTGTCGCTTACGTTATGGATACTCGGGAGCAGGATAGAGAAACGGTTGATGGGTTGCTAGTTATTCGAGAATACCCGGACGTGTTTCCGGAGGATTTACCCGAAGTGTCTCTGGAGAGGCAGGTGGAGTACCGGATCTATCTAGTTCCTGGTGCAGCCCCAATAGCCAAGGCACCATATCGATTTGCCCCACCATAAATGCATGAGTTGTCTACACAGCTGCAGAAGCTGTTAGAAAAGGGATTTATCCAGCCAAGTAGCTCACCTTGGGGTGCACTGATCATGTTTGTGAAGAAGAAAGATGGGTCGCACCAGATGTGTATTGACTACCGGGAGTTGAACAAGCTAACGGTGAAGAACTGTATCCACTCCCAAGAATCGATGATTTATTTGACCAGCTTCTGGGGTCGTCTTGGTTTTCTATGACTGATCTGCGCTCGGGATACCACCAGATGAGGGTTAGGGAGGATGATGTGCAGAAGACAGCCTTTCGAACTTGTTAGGGTGATTACAAGTTCATGGTGATGCCTTTTGGGCCCACCAATGCCCCAGCCGCGTTCATGGACCTTATGAACCATGTGTGCAGGCCAATGTTGGATCGGTCGGTGATAGTACTTATTGATAATATGTTGGTCTATTCCAAGACCTAGGAGCAACCTGAGGAGGAGGTGTTGGATACCCTAAGGAGTGAGAGTCTTTATGCGAAGTTCTCCAAGTGCAAGTTCTAGTTGCGCGAGGTGCAGTTTCTGGGGAACCTTGTCAACCAGGACGGTATTCTGGTCGATCCGGCCAAAGTGGAGGTCGTGATGAGATGGGAGGTTCCGAGGTCTCCATTTGAGATTCAGAGCTTCCTAGGGTTTGTTGGATACTATTGGAGATATATTTAGGATTTCTCCAAGATAGTAGTACCCCTGACCCAATTAACAAAGAAGACTGCCATTTTCCAATGAGAGCCTGAGCAGCAGGCAACATTTGAGACATTGAGGCAGAAGTTGTGTGAGGCGCCAATTTTGACACTACCAAAGGGTGTCGATTATTTTTTTAGTTTGTTGTGACGTGTTTATTTCGGGCTTAGGTGCGGTCTTGATGCAGAGGGGGAATGTCATCACTTACGCCTCGAGGCAGCTGAAGCCTCACGAGGCGAACTACCCGACACACGATTTAGAGTTGGGGCAGTGGTTTTTGCCCTCAAGATTTGGCGATACTACCTCTATGGGTTCTGTTGTACTATTTACACGGATCACAAGAGTCTGAGGTATTTGATGGATTAACCAAATCTAAACATGAGGAAGTGTCGGTGGTTGGATGTGGTGAAGGATTATCATTGAGAGATCCTTTACCACCACCTAGGGAAGGACAATGTAGTGGCTGATTCTCTTAGTATAAGGCAGTCACGGCTCCGATCAAGGATATCTATCTAAGGATAATAGTGGTGACTCCGCTTCTAGAGCGGATTCGGGAGGCACAGTTGGAGGCTATTAAGGGGGAGCACTGAAAAAGTGAATGCATCGTGGGTCAGATTGCCCCCTTCAAGTATGATAGCCGATGTTTATTGAAACTCCATCAAAGAGTGTGGGTCCTGTACTAAGGTGGCATGCGCCAAATCCTGATAGAGGAAGCGTACAAATCCAGATTTCTAATCTATCCCGGGGCGACAGAGATGTTTAGAGATATTCGTCTGGATTAATGGTGGCCCTGCATGATGTGGGATGTAGCCTGGTATGTCGAGAGGTTCTTAAGTTGCAGGAAGGTCAAGGCCGAGCACCAGAGGCCTCAAGGAAAGATGCAGCTGTTAGACATCCAACTGTGGAAACGGGAGGAGATTACCAAGGACTTCATTACGAAGTTGCGACTGACGACGCAAGGAGTCGATGTGATATGGGTCATCATGGATCAATTCGCAAAGAGCTCCCATTTCATTCCAATCTAGGAGAGTATTTCTGCTGAGAAGTTGGTAGATATCTACATCAGAGAGGTCATGGCTCGGCATGGAGTGCCGGTGTCTGTGATTTCCGATAGGGACGTGCGGTTTACTTCCATATTCTAGAAGAAATTTCATGAAGAGCTAGGTACTCTTCTACACTTCAGCACAACCTTTCACACGCCGACAGATGGTCAGAGCAAGAGGACCATCCAGACATTGGAGGATATGTTGCGAACGTGTGTTCGGGATTTTGGTGGTATTTGGGATACATACCTCCCATTGGCCGAGTTTTCATATAACAATAGCTACCATGCCAGCATCGACGGGTCTCCCTTTGAGATCCTTTATGGGAGGAATTGCAGAACCCTGATATGTTGGGATGAGGTCGGTCAGCAAGTCATGGGGAGCACCGAGGTGCAACTCAATAAGACCGAGTTGATCCAACAGGTCCGGGGTAGATTCCAAACGGCTCAGAGTCGGGAAAAGAGCTATGCTGAAAGACGCCGATCGAACCTAGGGTTCCAATTCATGGATATGGTCCTCCTGAAGGTGTCACCATGGAAAGGTGTTATTCGCTTTAGGAAGCGGGGAAAGTTGGGCCCCATGTATATCGGACCTTCCAGGATTATAGCCCAGGTGGGCAACGTAGCGTACCGACTAGATCTTCCGGAGGAGCTCAGGCAGATCCACAACACTTTTCATACCTCGCAGCAATGGAAGTGTTTAGTTGATGATTTCGCGGTGATTACTTTGGAGGACATTCAAGTGGATGACCTCCTGAACTACATTGAGAGGCCAATATCAATTTTCGACAGGAAGATGAAGGATCTAAGGAACAAAAGCGTCGAGTTGGTGAAGGTGTAGTGGCAGCACTGTAAGGGCTCGCAATGGACGTGGGAGCCAGAGGACGAGATGAGGGAACATTACCCAGAGCTATTTCTAGTAGCAGCGGCAGACTTTGAGGATGAAGTCTAATTCAAGTGGGGGAGATTTGTAATGCCCAAGTTGTCAGGTATTTCCTTTTGCTGCTTATTGAAAAAAATGTGTTTTTTGGGAAAGGGTCATACGCTGGGCATACCTAGTGTACGCACGGCGTACACAAGTGACGCGAGAGGAAATACCTACATAGGTTGGGCGTACCCATGTGTACACTTGGCGTAGTTTGGCCAGAAGCAAACCATAAATTTTAGGGTTTGCACCCTATTTAAAGAACTTATGTCCCTCATAACCCTCATTCACTCAGCCTCTATCACCCTTAGAGTGTTAGAACCAAACATCAAACCTCTTGTATTCATTTTGAGCTTACCTTGTGCATTTTTTTGTGTTATTTTGGTGGTGTTGATGAAGAACGTGTTTTGAGAGGAAGCAAGGATGTGAACAGAGCTTGAAGATCCAGAAGTTTCGCAACATTTCTGACCTAATTGAGGTATAAAGCTAAAACCTTGACCATTTCATGCTTAGATATAGTTTTGGGGTGTTTTATGTTATATTTTAGTCCCATATTCGAGGTTCTTTGAGTTAAAGGAGTTTCAGTCCATATGATTTGTCCTTTTAGGCTCCTGGAAGTGTTAAGAGCCATAAAAATCGGACCTTGATGGTTTAGCATCAACCATGCAAGTGTTAGGTACAAACTAAGTGTGTTTATGGACTGAATCTACGTCTTAATCCCCATCCATGCACGCAAAAGCATAAAGTTTATAACTTTATGGCTTAGGACATTCTTAGGACCTGGATCTATGTTTTGGATGTTAGTACTTAATGGATTAAGTCACAAGAGGGTTATTGGGTTGGCTGGCCAGTATGTTGTGCGTACTGGGTCAACCACCCGAGTCAGGTTAATACCAACGTACGTTGGGAATACATGCAGAGTACGTCGTGTGTACGCATGTAGAGAGCAAAAATGATAGTTAGGCCTTGATTTGTTGGGCCCCAAGCCCACCTATGGTTGAAGACCTATGGGCCTAGGGTTATGATGGATGGTATTTGGGCCTTAGAATTTATTTTATGGGCTTGGGCACTTTTGGGTTGTTCGAAATTGGGCCTTGGGAGGAAGAGGCCTAATAAGGAAAGGATTATGGAATCTTTGCCTTAAGAAATGAATTAGCATTGGACTCATAATATGATAGCTAATTAGAAAATAATGTTGTGGGATAAAGGAGGAGTTCACGAGTCATTCTCCGAGTACGTTATTGCATCCACAGTTTGAGGTGAGTCGCCTTTCGTAGAATTCATGGTCGAAGGCACCAAGGCCGACCCACTAGTTATGATATGGCATGATGGTTGTCTTTGTGATAATTATGGTTGTGCATGTATTATTTGATAATTCTGTGAATTATGTGTGATAATATATAGTAGCGGTAGGGGTGAAATAGACCTGATATCCGGTTGAAATAGACTGAAGGTGTAGGTCGACCACCCAGTTATGCTCGACATTATCAGGTTGAAATAAGACCGAAGGGGCAGGTCAAGCACACAAATATGCTCGACAGTATCCGATTGAAATAGACCGAAGGGGGTAGGCCATCACCCGGATATGCTTGGAAGTATGTTTATTTGGTATGTGGTATGGTAGGTGAACGCACTAAGCTTTGTGCTTACAGTTTCAGTTTATGTTTCAGGTACTTCTAGCTTGAAAGGAAAAGGGTTGGCATGATCGCATCACATCACACTATGATTTTCCGTAGTAGAGATTTTGGGACTATGCTCTAATAATACTTTTCTATGTCTGGTTTTGATAGAATACTATAATCACTGTATGTTCACGTTGATTTTGAAATTGATGATGTTTTGGGATATGGATTTAGTAACTTTAAAAAAAATGAAGATTTTGGGTTGTATTTTTGGGGATGTTATAAAGACACTACATTTCTAGACCATTGTGAGTATAAAGTTTCAGTCTTGCTGTCTAGTTCTTTAGATCTTGTCTCTTGGGGTTTTTTTTGGCATGTTTGGTTCATTTTATGGGTCATCTTGGAGTTGAGTGGACTCCAACATCTTTTGATCAGTTTGGAATTTTTTTGAACCTCATGGACTAGGAAAGTAATGATCATTTGCCTTCCCTTTTAGCCATGCAAGTTATCTTGGTCCTTTAGGTCATTTTGGTGTATTACATCTTGGAAGATTGTGACATTATTATTGATAAAGTTGGAAACTTTATCCATCTAGATATCTTATTCATCCGGATCTAAAAGTTAGAGACTTGGACTTAATGGATTAAGTTGAGAAAAATGCAATTTGGTTCCCTTTGAGACTTAAAGTTTAGATCTTGGTGGTTTGGAGCTTCCTAATGGATAAATTTAGAAACTATATCCATTAAGACCTTAGAAAGGATCAGATCTGAGCCTTGGAGCTCTTGAAATCAAAAGAAAATGGATTAAGCTCGTTTGAGCTGTCCAGACCAGTCCCCACGGCGTGGCCTTAGGTTACCATAACATGGCGACTAAGGAATTAGCGAATGTTTTGGCATTTTATGCCGACTACGTGGCTAAGGAAGGCCATGATATGGAGGGCTGCTGATTGGCAATTTTAACATTGATTTTGATTGTTGACTTTTTGGTCAAACTTGAGTACAATTGAACATTTGGCTAAGGGGTTGGTTTCGGTTTGGCTTTAGGAATCTAGGGTTGGCTGTATTTATGTTGAGGTAGCTGTTGGGCTTCTGTTGAGTAGTTCATGTGAGTCTCTTCACTGTACTCGTGGGTCGAAGGCACCAATTTCGGCTCACTGGATTATGTTTTATATGATGGGCGGGGCCTGTGATGTGAGTTAAAGCGAGGCCCATTACACTCATTAGGTCGGGCCTGTTATGCTAGTTAGGACGATGCCAGTTGTACTCATTAGGCAGGGCCTATTATGCAAGTTAAGGCGAGGCCCGTTATACTCATTGGGTGGGGCCCGTTGCTTGTATGGTATGTGGTATTTTGAGGAAGTCACTAAGCTTTGTGCTTACGTTTAATGTTTTTCATGTACTACTAGTTTGAAAAGGAAAGGCCCGACTTGATCGCACTACATCCCTTTGAGATTTATTCTGAATTGACTATTTATGATTATACTCTGATGTTTTCAGAATACTTTTATTATGATCGTCTTTTCGGATAATGATTGAATGATTTTAAATTATTCGAAATGAAACTTTTACTTGAAAATTTTGGGACGTTACACTATTCTTTCTAAGCTTACCTATCCTCCTAAACCGATTGAATTTGTATTGTTTTTCTTCATTGTTTTTATAAACCTAAAGCATTGAAAACGATGATTAGTTACTACACCTTACAATTTTTAATTGGAGAGTAATAGAATAGCAATAAAAGGAAACATATAGATCATTTAATTCATGTCTTTACAAATGCAATTTTTGAGTTTTCCATTAAAGGTTAAAATATTTTGAATCATATTAATTAAAAAAATAGTGATTTACTCTTCCTACAATCTTTGATGGAATCTTGAAACAAAAAGAATTATATAATTAATTATATCCATTCTATATTTAACTCAGTTCATTTGTAGTCTATTAGAACACACTCCAAAGAAAATTGTAACATCCGGATCATCGAGGTATCAAATTTTAAGTAAATATAAGTTTTTGGGTGGGTCACGACGTGAGGGAAACACCGTCACATCATGACATGGCCACAAAATTTGGGGTGGGGGATCCTTTCTATATTTAACTCGGGTTATTTGTAGTCTATTAGAACAAACTCCGAAGAAAATTGTAAAATCCGGATCCTCAAGGTATCAAATTTTAGGTAAATATGATTTTTGGGGTGGTTCACGACGTGAGGGAAGCACCATCACGTCGTGACATGGCCGCAAAAGTCGGGGGGTCTCATTTAAGTGTCACATCATGACACTATGATGGTCACAATGTGACAACTGATTTGAGGTAAAACTCTAATTTTTGGGATTGGTCCCTATTTAAAGGAAGTGAGGGGTTAGGGTTTCTTTCACCCTCAGCCTCCATCACCTCCAAAACCTGTTGAAGAAACCCTAATCCTGTCCTCCATTGTTGGGCTAGATCTGGAATGGAAGGATTCCATAAATTTAGCAACTTTATGGATCCTTGAAACCTTTAGAGTGTTATATGGCCTAGATCTGGAGTTTGCTAGTGTATTGAATCCATACATGAAACCTTTAGTGTTATTTCTCAATTTTAACCTAGTTTGAGCCTTAGACTCACAATGTGCATGCATGGCTAAAAAGCATCAAACTTTAGGAGGTAATGGACGTTAGAGAGCATTCTAGAAGGATTGGATGGGTGGCTAAATCGATTGACAGTTGAATCAATTAAGCTGAGAAAACCCAATTTCACGATGTGACATTCTCTTTCTCACGACGTGACGATTGGGGATTTCCCCGGTTAATTTGGACAGATTTTGTTACGACGCGATGACTTATATATCACGAAGCGACGATATTTTGGATTGAGACTGAGTTGAATCGTGACCGAGTTGGGAATCAGGCTGAGTGCATTTCTCAAGACTTACCCATGAGATGGTCATGACGTGAGGGTCAGACAATGGAAATGTTGACTGTTGACTTGTTGACCTGTATTGACTTTTGGTCAAATTGCCAATTCTAGAGTATAGACTAAGGTTGGACCTTGTTTGATTCGATAGGTGTGTTGTAGCACCGACTGCGTGGCATTGAGTTGTGTTTTATTTGACCTCGTGAGAAAGGTAAGTCTTTTCATTATAATATGTAGGATGCTAGTTGTCTTTGTGACTCTTGCGTTTATATGTTGGGTTGGGCCCATTTTTATGTTGGTCTAGGCCCATTTATATGTTGGGCTGAGCCCGTTTTTATGTTGGGCTAGGCTCGTTTGTATGCTGGATAGGGCCCAATACGAGGGCAAGACCCAATATGTATGGTATGGGGTATTTTGGGGAACTCACTAAGCTTTGTACTTATAATTTTGTGGTTTAACATTTTTAGGTACATCTAGTTCTAAGGGAACAACTCGACTTGACTACACAACATCCCCTTATGATTTTCTGCATTGAGGACTTTTGTTTTACTCTAATGATTGTGTTACATTTTGCTATGATTGATTTTGGAACATACATTGTGTGGATTTGATGGTTCGAAAAATGAAAATTTGTATAAGGATTTTTGGAAAGTTACAAAAATGAAATTAGAATCCTTTGCTTAGATCTATCTCATTTTAAAAGGTTCTATACTTAAAATTAGGTACATAACAATCATATATTCACTTATATATATATATATATATATATATATATATATATATATATATATATATATATATATATATATATATATATATATATATATATATATAGGTTCAGGTTCATTTGAGACCATTCTAATTTTGTGAGACCGTGAGACCAAATCTAAAAATAATTTTAAAATGCAAAATAAATGGAAAAATCCAAAAATTCTTTTTTTTTTAAATATTATTTTCGGAACTTGAATTAACTAAAAAAAATAAAAAAAACTAAAAAAAAAATTAAATGAAAATAAAAAAAAATCCCGTTTTTTTTTTTTTTTTTTTTTGAAAAATACGTGAAATATTTTAATAGAATATTACACTAACATATTCTATAAAATAATTTTAAAATGCAAAATAAATGGAAAAATCTAAAAATTCTGTTTTTTAAATAATATTTTCGGAAGTTGAATTAATTAAAAAAAATAAAAACATAAAAAAAATCCCATTTTTTTTGAAAAATACGTGAAATATTCTAGTAGAATACTACACTGTACATATTCTAATAAATAATTTTAAAATGCAAAATAAATGGAAAAATCCAAAAATTCTTTTTTTAAATATTATTTTCGGAATTTGAAATAACTAAAAAAGATGCGTCTTACGGTCTCACAAAATTAGGTCGTCTCACATGAACCTAACCCTATATATATATATATATATATATATATATATATATATATATATATATATATATATATATATATATATACACACACACACACACACACACACACACACGTTAAAGGAAAGCTTTCATGTCCACGTCGATAGCTTCCTCTATCCACCAATACAGATGATCGGGGTGGCCGCTTTTAACGTATATGACTTCCCTTTGTTATGGTTCCTTTAACCTGTCGTCGTCTTTACCTCACGAGAATGAAAAAAGCAATTGTCATCCTTATCTCAGGCTGACGCACGCAAAAGACTTCAAAATGAGGTTTGCTTCCTTTGAAGGCATTAATTTAGGGAAAATACCGTAAATAGTCAAAAAATGGGGGGTATTTTCAAAAAATAGACATAAAAATGAACTTTTCCGGATATAGTCATGCATTCTGCGGAGGTAGCTCTGCGGAATGGCAAAATCGTAAATAAATCAATGTATTAAAAAAAACCCTCAAGATCCATTCCACGGAGCTACCTCCGAGGAATGAACTCATTCCGCGGAGGTAGCTCCGGTGAATGGATCTTTAGTGTTTTTTTTTCCTTCCTCACATCGATTTTTCGGGTTTTATATTCATTTCTCAAACTAATTATTTTTAAGAAAAGATTATCATACTATTATAATCTTTACTTGAAAATAATTAGTTGAAGAATTAATATAAACCCCGAAAAATCGATATGAAAAAAAACCCTCAAGATCAATTCCGCGGAGATGACGTCATTCCGTGGAGGTCCGGAGAGGGTTCTCCGCGGAATGTATGTCTATAGTTGATAAAATCAAATTTTGTGACTAAATTTAGAAATTCACCACCATTTTTTGTCTATTTGTGGTATTTTCCTATTAATTTAACCTGCCGTCACCTTTCCACCTCCCGCTTCTCTTTTACCGCCACGTTGTTTAATTGTGGCCGATTCACTCTCTCCAAATTTCTATGTTAACGACACATGTGCTTAGTTTTAAGCGCCCAAAGGTCTCAAATCGATTGCTTTATTTGTGTATCTTCAATTACGATTATAATTCAGGGTTCTCAACAGGGTAGGTACCGAAGTTTCATTCCCATCTGCCCACGAGAATTCGATCAAAGTATGTACCAAAGTTCTTATGAACTCGTTTGTTAGCTAGCGATTAGATTTTAGTTTTTCATAGGACAGTTGAAGTAGAAGGAGATTACTGCCATAGATATGTCTGTTGGTTCTCTCTTCTCTCGATTGTCTTCCTCTTTTTCTATGCCTCCTTTCCCGCTGTCTGTTGCTTAAAAATCCAATAACACGATAACTTCTTTTTGACTTGCTAAATTGGAGAACATGGGTTTAATTCTCCTTAAATCGGCAGCTTTGTTCTTTAGTCTCCCAAAAATCCGTCTCCATATCCTCTCGTGTTCTTGAACCCAAATCTTCTCCCATATGCTTCAGGTTTGAACTTCTTTATTTCTTACTAATTGATTGTCTTTTCGTTTATTTAAGATCATCATTGTTTTGTTAAGGACAGACCATATCTTATCTTCTTCTTTTTTTGCAGTAGGTTGGATTGAAATGTGTCGACATCGGAAAATAACATGTGATGTTTTTTTGTCATGGATTTTCTTCACTGCATTCTGCATTCAGGTAAGCTTTATTACATATGAAATAATCAGTTTCAATGGTGCAAGTATCGACGCAAAACAATCAATTACATCCACAAACCAGATTATTGCATCAAAACACCCAAGACGGATTGTTAGAATTCAAATTAATTAGATTAAATTTAATTGAAACACCTATTTCTTTGAACTTCATAAGTTTCCTCTTAATTACATTTTGTTTCCATGTCTAGGCTATTTATAACAGGTAGAATAATGAAAGTTGGGGTTTTGGGTTTTTGATAATTAGCATTTTTGAAGAAGTGGAGAAGATTGTCGTTATGTAAGCTGTATAGGAAGTTCATTGATTTATATTGAAAGAGTTTGTGTATTTAATATGACTACCAAAATGTAAGCATTTGTTGTCTATCTTTCATATTTCTTAAACGATCATATCGTGTTTGATAATATGTTTCACTGATTCTACATTTGTGGATTGTGTGTTTGGTTAGCATCTAACAAGGAGAATGGGTAATATGGTATTAGTGGCTTGTGAACCGGAAGCAAATACATGATGATACAATCTAAATATGTTGTTGAAGAAGACTACTATCCAGGCCTGCTTATTGCTGTAACGATCATTGGTTTCAAGGTGAGCCTTAAATCATATTTCTTTGATGTTGCTGGTGGTTTATATTTTGATGGACGATTTGTAATCTTTAACCTTTTAGACCATTATGGACCATTATGGTAAGAATTAAAGCATCCGATGGAATCTTTATATTTTGACATGAGACAAAAAGTGATGAACATGCAAAATAATAGTCTAAAGGATTTTTGATTTTTGAAAAAAGAAGAAACAAAAGAAAAAAATGTCGGATCGTCTTTATGTTTAATTGTTTTTGCTAATTGAACTATTTATGTGAAACAGTTGAAAGAAGTCGAATTCCTTAGTGTGAAGAGAAAAATATATTTGAATTTATTCAAAGTTTCACATAAAGTGTGTATAGCTGCAAAGGGCCCCGAAAAAAATAGGGCATGAGTTTTAATTAAATAATATATTTGATAACTAAATATATATGAATTTATTCAAAGTTTCACATAAAGTGTGTGTAGCCTAATTACTATAAGCGCGTATCTTAGTGTGAAGAATGTAGGTTGGACTCATGGCTACCACATTTTGAAGTTTTAAATTCAAGTTACACTTTTGGCCATTAGTTATTGCTTTATATCATAATCAACCCTCCTTCTAATATGTTTAACAAATCACTTTTAAAAGTTACATAATCAACCCTTGAAGTTTTTATTAAGTTTCCTATGTTTCTTTTTAGTTAATTTATTTACTTTTAAGTTTGCTTTCCTTATATATTAATTTAGGG
The DNA here is from genome assembly GCF_002870075.4 of Lactuca sativa. NCBI lineage: Eukaryota > Viridiplantae > Streptophyta > Magnoliopsida > Asterales > Asteraceae > Lactuca > Lactuca sativa. The sequence continues at coordinate 200,420,815 of NC_056627.2, read as the reverse complement.
CTCTATTTTTCTTCTTAGTACAGGGTCCTTAAAATCTGAGAGTCGGCCCTGATTGCAATATTAATAATCATATACACCTGATCTATTTAAGTTTATCACAAATAGACTTGCTAGAATGGTCCCATCGAAAGACCAAAGTTGTTGATCACTCTGTCAAATTTAAACAAGTTTACATAAAAATAGAATGTATGCACTTTTATTGTATGGAAAGAAGGCACAGGGGAGAAACTAGGCAAAAGTGAAAACTAAAATAGGAAAGCCTTTGGATCATTGATTTTTATCAAAGTACAAGTGAATACTATATCTAGGAAAGTAAGATTTCTCATATTAATTAATCTAAAGTTCTTTTTGATAATTTGTTTATTAACAAACATAATTATTTTTGGTTTTTGATATCCACATGTAATTTATTATCATTTCTTGTTTGAAAACTTATGGTGATTAGTTACAGTTTTTATAACCAGCCAAGTATTCCTTTCAATTTTAAGATTTTGAGTTATTGGGTTTAAATTTTAAGATATTTAGACATCTTTTAAATTTTAAGTTAAACTTCTCATCTCTTCTATTCATATTAACCAACCTTAGCTCCTAAATTGGTGTTTTTTTTCTTTTTTTTCCGAATCATTTAAAACTAGCTTAATGATAAATTCTATAGGGTGGTCGTGATTATCACGACCCGAATAAATTTCCTAGTGTTATATATATATATATATATATATATATATATGTGTGTGTGTGTGTGTGTGAGAGAGAGAGAGAGAGAGAGAGAGAGAGAGAGAGAGAGAGAGAGAGAGAGAGAGAGAGAGAGAGAGAGAGAGAGAGAGAGAGAGAGAGAGAGAGAGGACAGTAATACATTACACCCTTCCATTTGAACTTGATGTAATGACCAGATATCCTTGGAGGTCTTCTCAATAGATCTTAAGTCCCTCTTGAAAAGAGAAGGTTTGAAGGTATTTGAAGGGCCACAATATGGATCTAAAATGTATTCCATTTGAATTCTTTTGAGGCACTACATTTAAAAAAATAAGAAACCATCTATCGAATTATATATTTAAGATATGATGTTACCAATTAGAAATTTATCAAAGTTGAAGTCTAGCTCATGTACCTTTTCTACCACATTAAGATCATGTATGCATAGAATATTGTTGGAATCCACATTCAAGTACTCTCCTCGACAATTTCTTTTTGCTGACTGCAAGAATTAACAACTTAATTCATGTATATATTTTAATATTAGTAGGTACAAGAAGTTCATGTATATATTTTAATATTAGTGGGTACAAGAAGTGCCTAGAATTCAGTAAGAAATTGATATCCACACACTAACTATACTATAAAACAACTGAAATATTCCTATTTACCTTATAGACGGCATCTGATAAGAGTGCTAGATGATGAGCAGATGGAATTCTAAAATTATATTCTGCACTTGTGTCTGTAACAGGGTTACCAATAACATACCCCTAGGTAGTAAAACATATGTCAAAACAGTGATCCATGAAAAGATTACATAATATTATTTTCAGGCACTATCATGGTCAAATCCAATGCAATCAAGCTTAAGAAGCAGAAATTTTTAATTTTATAATTTAATAACAAACTAATAAAAGGTATACACTTAAAAAAATTATGAAATTGGATTGATCCAACATATTAATCATGCGTACTTTGATGTTGATATGTGGTTCTTCTCCAACTTCATTACCTACAAAAAAAAACAAGCTAAAAGTGATGTATCTCGACATGACCCCTCATAAGAAATATCTTTATTTAGTTCGATATTAAGAAATACCTTTATATATTTGCTGAACAATCAATGGAACAAATAGGCCACCATAGGAATCAGCACCAACATATAACGGATTCTTGATAAATCTAGGGTGATCATCAAGCCACTGTTGGGAAAAAATCGATTTTAGTTTGTATCTATTTTTAAGGACATAGGTGGAGCTTTTGTGTACGCATTGAAAATTGTAAATGGAAGTGTATATTTGTGATAATCTAAATACCTAAACTACTTTACCTTCCTTAAAAATTGGTAACATAACATTGATGATAATGTATCATTTGTTATGTAAGCTTTTGGATATTTTGCATATGAGAATCCAGTCCCAGCAGGTTGATCAATTGAAATTATGTTTGCAACCTATAATGTTAACAATGATTTTATTATATCACTAAAATTATACCTATTAGCTCGCTAACATCCAAAGACTATAGAAAGGTATATTGAAAACATCAGCCTCCATTAACAACTAGACACACCTTTGTCCAACTATAAGAATTTATCTCGAGCACAGGGTTCTCTGGAGTGGAATTTGCATAGTTGAAATTGAACGGGCCTATGAGCATTAACACATTAAATAGAAGGAAATTTTATACATAAAACACTTTTTATGTAAATACAAATATATCATGGCAATAGATACTAATTAATAACAAGAAGTTATAAAAGTTATTATAAAAGTAATGATGGGAAGCCACCATGGAAAATCTTTTAGAAATGATAACGTTTGTCAACTAAAGGATCATAATCTCATTCATAAAATAAACTTTTTTTTTTTGTAATATCCATTCTGCTAAATGAGAAGTAGATAAATAGAAAACAGCACAAATGATTTTAAGTTGGAAACATTTTCAAGAAAACCCACCAAGAAAAAGATGATATATTATTAATCAAATAAGTAGGGGATGATACGTATCAAGAAAATTGATGGAAGGATATGATTTTTGGATGCCTAGGTTGAAAGTAATAGCCTATTTAAAGACTATCAACTAGAATCATATGCTAATGCCAACGTGATATCTACCAATTCTAACAAATAATAAGATAAATTTCCTAATACTTAGAGAAAAGAAAATAAGGGAAAAGCTATAACAACTAGTAGGAATTTGGATCACCAAATAAATAACATTAATGATAAGACAAATTCCTTTTGCGCAAAAACAACGAAAATTTAACTCCTTGAATAACTAATACTTGACATGTGATTCTAACATCCCGACTCCCAGGTACTTCATTATTTATTCATTTATTTACTTATTTAGTGAGTGACTCGACGAGTTGGGTGTTTGACTCGTCGAGTAGAGTTGGATTAAGCACGTAGGTTTAAAGACCGACTCGACGAGTCAGAGAGCCGACTCACCAAGTTGGCGATGTGAGATGAAACCCTAAATCTCCGGGGTTGGGACCTATTTAAAGGAACTTATGTCCTCATTTCCGCCTCACCAGTTACCCAAATCCCCTATGTGAAACCCTAATCGGCAATTGAGCTAAGAGAGAGTGACTGATTTGAGTGTTTTGGTGAATCATTGGAAGAGAAGAGGTGAGATTCAAGCAAGGAGCGAGGAAAGGCTGTGAGATCCAGTATTCATTCACTTGGAGCTTCTGTTGGAAGGTAAAAGTCATCACCTTGTTCATCATGTTGTTTAGAACTTGTTAATGAGGAACTTTTGGGGCTTTTTCCATATTTCCTTGAGATTTGGTATGACTTGTGCTTGCCAAGCATTGAGACATCAGATCTGGACTTTGTGACGTCCATAGAGTCCAAAGGTCCCAACTTTATCCAGCCATGAAGGAGTTATTGTGCTTAAACACCTTAGTTAGAGCTTGTATTGGCATTATGGAGCAAATATGTCATGCATGAATGTAAAGATCGAAACTTTACGTGGCATTCAAACCTTGGGAGGCTATATCTAGAGTTTACAAGAAGACAAATAGGCTGATATAACATTTCTTTGGTGTCTTTCGAATGTATTTTATTTTTTTGATATAGGGTACCAATCTTGATTTGCATTGTCATTTTTTTGTTACTCTTGTTCTTTCTTTATTCGGGAAGCTATAATTGTAAACTACGATTGACTCTATGGAAGCATTGGTTTATACATTCCTCTTAGTCTCGACTCTAGGGATAATTTTTTTTCACTATCTTTTTTAGAGAACCTCCAAAAGTTCCAACTAAAAAAAAATGAAATGATGTTTCATTATCACAATTGAAGTAATGAGCCTCCCAATATTGGGAGGCTCATTACTTTAATTAGTCCCCGTGTTCCTCGAATGGATCTCTTAGTTGTTGAGAAGGCTGCCCAAAACCGGTATATAAGGTGTACCCAGTAAAACTTACAAGTAAACATGATATAAAGATAGCGACTAGGGTTGTTGTTTCCATTATTATATAATTTCAAGACCAAAATGGATCTATGATAAGATAGTTTATTTACAATGAGATGGTATACAAAGTCAACAGATTTCAATGAATACAATAAGATTTATGGCTACACAAACTGTTGAGAACGATGCTAGATCTGGTCCAAGACGAACTACTGTAGGGGATTTATTAAAACCATTGAATTCGGAAGGGGTAGATATGCCTTATAACGTCTGAATGAGGATTTGATTTAAGGGACTCGACGAGTCAAAGAGCTGACTTGACGAGTCGGCTAGGGTTTTCCTCGATGAGTCTGGACATGGGTAACTCGGCGAGTTGAAGGGACAACTCGACGAGTTAAGTTGGGTTTTCGCGATGATCTGAAGGAACAAGAGGGACTCGGCGAGTCACATAGATGCACTCGACGAGTCAGGTCAACATGGACAGTTGACTTGAGTGTTGACTTCTGTTGACTTTAGGGTTTGGTCAAGGCAGGGAGTGTGGGGACCATGGAGGGATAAAATGGTCTCTTACCCATGCCAAGAGTTTGAGAGAGAATAATGTAGTTTATTTCGAGTCGTGATTTAAGTGTTAATTAGAGATTATTATCTTATGTGTTAGGCGGAGGCTAGTTCGAGATTCGTGTATGAGATTATTACTTGTTTGTTACGAGGTGAGTCTTCTCACAATACTTTACCTAGGGTGGTAATCTTTGTGTGACCGGAGGCTCTTATGTGTTATATTTAGTATTGTGATATCCTGCATTATGTCTTTGTGATTTGTGTAGTGTATTATTCTGAGCTTACCGAGTTAGGGTCGGAGGGTCCACCCGAGTTGTGGGACTGGAGGGTCCCACTGAGACACATTAACCGGAGGGTCTTATTTGAGTATATCCATGAGAGGCTAATGAGATATGTGTGGTATTTTGGGGAACTCACTAAGTTTTAAGCTTACCGTGTTATGGGTTATGTGTTTCAGGTACCTCTCAGGATCACGAGAAGGCACCGACTTGATTGTACACACCGATGCGAGATTATGTGGATGATTATGGGATAGTGACATTTTTATGTGGATTGTGTTGACACTTGAGACAATTATGTTTTTGAGATATATTATGAGTTTTTGTGTGTTTTGAAAATGAAAATTTTGGTTTGAAAATTTACGTTGTTACAGTGATATAGCATCATGCGTATGATATAGCATCATGCGTATGCACTTGAGCACCAACCAAATTTTGAGTAAAGTTGAAACTTTGAAACAAGAAATGGATTTGTCATCATTGAAATAGGGTTATTATATATTCATATTTACTTATTTTTTTATTATATATTTATATTTACTTATTTTTCATATATTGATATCGCCTTTAGGAACAAAGCTCTATGTTAGTTATATATAATCTCATTGTGCTTTGTTCTGTCACGAAACATAGAATTATTGGTAAGGCATATAACAGTTTGACTTTCACAAAATATATACGGAAATGAAATAATAGGTCATCAAATCTACCATAATAAATAAGAATGGTTTTGCCACATGTCATCTTCTCTTTCATTTTGACATTTGTCATTTTCTAGATTTTTTTGAATTATTTAATATCCACTTATCATTTTTATAGGCTTTTTTTTCTTTTTTATTCAAATCTCACCTATTAAATGTCACCTCATATTAATTAATTTTATAAATATATTAATTAATGTATATAATAATTTTCTATTTTTGAATTTCTCTTTCTATTAATATATTAATTAATGTAGATAGTATATTACATTTGTGAATTCATATTAATTAATTTTATTAGTATAGATTAATTAAGATCAAATTACATAAATAGTCCATGCGGTTTACAAAAAAGTCACAAACTTAATCGTTACTTATTCTTTTTTATGAACATGGTCTTTGTGGTTACCAAAACTTTCTTTTAATAACTCTGTGTAATACATGGGTTTTACACCTAGTATCATAATAAAAACCTCTCATCTAAGTACTTTTTTGCATGCTTCAAAAACCACCATCTAATAAACTTCAACTATCGAAAAGGCTACAATAGATTTTTAAGTTACTTTCCAGCTCATATCAGAATCACCATTGGTGAAAACATAGCAAGTGAGTGACCTTGTTGTCTAAATCCTAAAATATGAATAAAAAAAGCCAATAAGCCCTTCTTATGACTTTCAAAACTCCTAACAAGAAGTAGATGTTAGGGGTGTAAATGAGACAAGCCAACCCGCAAGAAACTCGAGAACGACTTGGAAAATACTCAAAATCGACTCGACCTTAATCGAGCCGAGCTCGAGCTCGAGCTACTCGAGTACCTTATCGAGCCGAGCTCGAGTATAAAAATACTCAGCTCGTAAGGCTCGCGAGCTTAGTCGATCTTAGTGTAATTTACATATATGTAATTTCTTTATAATTGTTCATTTATAAGATATATGTCATTTCTTTATAATTATTCATTTATGACATATATGGTTGATGTTATATTGATATTAGGTGATTAATAGTGGTTTTTTTTTTGTAGTTTGGACATTTACATGTGGAATATTTAATATTTTTTTACTCAATTTAGTGATTTTGATTTTTTTTAAATATTAGTCGAATCGAGCCGAGCCGAACTCGAGACTGTCGAGTATTTCATGAGCCCGAGCTCGAGCTTAAAATCAAGGCTCGAGTCGAGTTCGAGCCGAGTTTCGAGCTCGAGTATTTTAGTCGAGTCGAGCTTCGAGCTTGGTAGTATTCGGCTCGACTCGGCTCGTTTATTGAGAAGGTATTTATAAATACACTAAGCTATGTTTAAGTGCTCTTCACTAGGTTTTCCCATAAATAGACTAACAATACCCGGTACACAGGATCAACCGAGAGAAGAGAAAATCATTGCATACATAAGTGAACCAAAAATGTTGGAGTAAGGAACCTTTAATTTAGGGCAAGATATGAGGATAGATCTGTTGATGAGAGGCGGGATGCATTTTTTCTGAGTTTGAACGTTACAATGAAAAAATGATCTCAACTTTTTCTTGATCATAATAATAGAAGGGTAGTATAGCAAATATGTTTGATAAAAGTGTTTTGGTTAGTCGACGGTTTGCTTCTCGTTGAAAGTCAAATGGATATCAGCCACCATGCACTGCGTACAAGCCCTCAATGCATGTGTCCTTTAAACCAATCATGTGCACCACACGTGCATATCCCATAAGCTTAGACATGAAGATTCCATATTTATGAGTTGTCAAGAATATTTCCTTTACAAATCTACAGTTGCTAAATCATACCCAAGTTATTTCTTGTTATGTGACAACTACAACTTTGTAATGCATATTTATTTGGAGGGGAAATGACTTATTAGGGTAATTAACTGTTGCCCTTGTACTCAATTGGTCACTTTCCTTTTTTTGTATCTCATTTACCATTGAACTTATTGTAGGTGTTTACAGAAACCATTAAAACCGGCTATTGAAGGTTTCCAACAATTTCTTATCTCTGGCGACTCTTCGGTCGTCTCCTCCGGCGAGCCTCCGACAAAAATGAGATATTCGACGGATCCTTGGGTCTCAGTTTGAAGACTTATAGTAGCAGTAAGCAGCAAGAGGTGGTAATGGTGGTTTACCGGCGGCAAAAGGGAGGTGGCAATGGGTTCCGGTGATGGCAGGAGGAGGTGGCAGGTGGTTTGCTGCCTGCGTCCCTTCTTCCTTTTTCTGGCAGCAAATCGATAGGAGGGAGAGAGGGGAGAGTGGAGAAAGCTAAGCAACAACACCGACAGTGGATGCCGCTTGGATGGCAGTCGAGAAAAGTCCGCCGGAAAAACCCATTTTTGCTGGAGGCTCGCCGGAGATAAGAAATTGTTGGAAACCTTCAATAGCCGGTTTCAATGGTTTCTGTGAACATCTACAACAAGTTCAATGGTAAATGAGATACAAAAAAAAAAAAAAAAAAAAAAAAAAAAAAAAAAAAAAGTGACCAATTGAGTATAAGGACAATAGTTAATTGCCCTCATAAGTCATTTCCCCTTATTTGGAAGTTCATAAGATGTTTCTTGCATGTTGGCATTTACCACCCCTTGTATTTTTGTGTTTGCATAATGTAGAACACCTACTGTTTAATTCTTGATTATATATATATATATATATATATATATATATATATATATATATATATATATATATATATATATATATATATATGGTGAGGTTCAATAGAGAACCATAATTATTCAACAAATCAATCTTTTTTTTTTATTTTTTTTATTTTTAGAGTTTTTTTTATTATAAAAAAAACTAAAAATATAGAAATTCATAACTTTTTATCATTTTTCCAATGATATCAAATTCGAAAAAAAAATTTGTCAACTTCACAGTATGAATCTGTGCAGATTCACAGTGTGAATCTGAATTCATACGGTGAACCCAAAAAATATATAATTTATTTTTTAGCATTCACAATGTGAAGTTGTGAATTTAAAAATTTTTTGTTTTTATTTCGATAAACAATAAACTCTAAAAAAAAAAAAAAAAAAAAAATTGGTTCTTTAAAGAACCAATAATTATAGTTCGTTATTGAACTTTTTCATATATATATATAGTGACGACTATTTGTGGTCACTAATTGTTTTTTATTTTGTAATTGAGTGGCCACTATTTTTGTCACTAAGCCTCTAACATAATGACAATTATTTTTAGTCACTAATAGTTGTTATGTTATGAAATAAAAATATTTTAATTTTATTCACGGTTTAATGACCGATTTAGCGACCACCACATAGAATTGATCATTAAATTTGTAGAATTACCAAAATTCAGTGACAACGACTTAATGCCAGGTGACTAAATGATGTTGTGACCAAATTTTAAGTCATCACTAAAAAATTGGTCACTATAAGGACTTCTCATGTAGTGCTTGGACATGTCCATGATTTTCAAGTCTACCAATTCACGCATATGTCTAAGTCAATAATACCAAACTTTGACAACATCAAACTTAATAGTAGTTTTCAAAGTCACAATGTTAGTCGAATTAGGTATGCTTGTAGTGCCTAGAACATAATACATACCATTTTCTTTTCTTCAAGTTATCCTTTATTGCAATATTTAGAACCTTTTATGATATTCAAAACCTCTTCAACACCTGAATATTTGTATAATACATCATTGAAAATACTTATATAGATGATGTTTCTTTTCATCTTTCCAATGTATCGAACACCAATTAGTGTTATGACTGTACTATTATACAATATTCATCTTGATACTACCCATACCCTCAGTCTTATATGGCAATTTATCGAAATCTAGAGATGATCCAACATTTTGAACTTTTTTTTTAATGATGATAATCCATTATTTATGTGGGCACATGTGGAAGATTCAAGAAAAATCAAGAACTCACTATCCATTCATGTCTGCACATCTAACAACAACAAGAAGACCCTCTACTTCATAGCTACTATCACATGCATGACTTGCATAATTTCCATTCTAGTCCTAATTATAATATTTTGTAACAATAATATATATATATATATATATATATATATATATATATATATATATATATATATATATATATATATATATATATATATATAGGGAGAGTTCAATTGAGAAAAAAAAAAGGTTGAGAATGGGGGAATCATTCTCAGCCAATCATTTATTTTTGCCGCAAAATCCTCCATTGTACCGGCGGAAATGGGAAACGAATGCACATGTGTTTTCCAACATAACATATTTCTTTAAACTATGCTAAGCATTACCTTAATATATACAAAAACATGGTTTTTTTCGTTTTTTTATTTTTATTTTTATAAGCTATTTTTATCAAAAAATGATTTTAAATATACCAAAATTCATGATTTTTTATTCTCTACAAATAGACATCCATATTGATATAGTTTTAAGATAAAATAAAAAATTTATTTTTTTTATATTTTCAACTATCGTTATTCATAAGTGAATAAAAATGAATCAGATTTTTACTACAGTACATTCGTTATTCAGTTATGAATAAAAACTATGATTAATTTTTTTTTTTTTACAATTTAAGTATCATTCATATATGAATATACCATATAATAAACATATTATATTCATATTTAAATATTAGACGATGCATTCACTTATGAATATTACATAGTATATTCACTTATGAATATTAGATGGTATATTCACTTATGAATATTATATAATATTTTCATATCTGAATATTACATAGTATTACATGGTATATCACATGTGAATATTACATAGTATATTCATTTGTGAATATTAGATGATATATTCACTTATGAATATTACACAGTATATTCACATATGAATATTACAAGGTATTTTCACAAATATATATAATTTTTATATGTTATTCACATATGAATAACATACAGACTTGCATATTTGTTTTTTTGTTTTAATAATCATATATTGAGAAAACATATTCATATATGAATATAACGTGGTAATTTAGTTCATGCATTTCGTCAAACAGTTGGAGTGCATACAATTTAACTTTTTTTACAAAATGTTAAAAACATGATATTTTGACCATTTAAATCTTACAAAAGAGTAGTTTGATACAGAATTATATGAAATCTTTCAAAAAAAAAACGATTTGATATTTTTCTAACCTCAATTTTCAAGTTTTATTTGATAATCGATGTTGAATGAATGATATGAAGTGTATTTTTGTTGATTATCGATGATGTTGATCTAATAACGCTGGGAGTATAATTAATCATAGATGTTGAAGATCTGATCGTATTCAAACACAATTGAAGGTTGAATTAAAAGAACCAAAAACGAATTTTTGTTGTTAACTGTTGAATCGTGTTGATTATTGACGAAGATCGATGATTGATTAGCACTGGATGATGTTGATGATGGTTTAATTGAAGAAATCTGAATGATTGTTGAAAGTTAGAGAAGAAATTTGGATGATGAACGATGAATGGGTTTGAACTACAGATACGTATTTGAGATTGGAAGTTGTTCTCATATTTACAAGTTTGTCACCGTGTCTTTTTATGCTTGAATAAAATGAGTGGCTGAGAATGATTCCCCCATTCTCAACCTTTTTTATTTTCTCAATTGAACCCCATATATATATATATATATATATATATATATATATATATATATATATATATATATATATATATATATATATATATATATATATATATATATATATATATATATATATATATATGATTTATACTGCTGGTCCTTATTATAATATTTTCATGATTTAAATCTCCCTTTTGATTTATATATGCTTCCCTTGTCTTAGAAACTATTATTTGAGTTTTCCTCTTTTGATATACCATAAATGGACAAACCCTTCACTTGCAAACTTCATTATAAATAAGGGACCAGCGGTATATATATATATATATATATATATATATATATATATATATATATATATATATATATATATATATATATATATATATATATATATATATATATATATATATATATATATATATATATATATATATATATATATATATATCCGGTAAGAAATTTTTTTTGGTAGGAAGGTAAGAAGTTTTTTTTCTATATATTTTTTTGACGAACAAAAGAAATGAATCACTAGATGATTCATTTGTAAGATGATTCACATGAAAAAATTCCCAAGAAAACATCTTTATGATTCATTTTTAAGTAAATTAAGAAAAAATTCATTTTTGTGACAATTTTAGTGAGTAACAACAAAATCATTATATAAATGAATCATGGAGATGTTTTTTTGAGAATTTTTTCTTGTGAATCATCTTACAAATGAATCATCTAATGATTCATTTTGTTTGTTCGCGAAAAAAATATGTAGAAAAAAAACTTCTTACCTTCCTACCAAAAATTTCCTTCTTATTTGATCTTGACTATATATATATATATATATATATATATATATATATATATATATATATATATATATATATATATATATATATATATATATATGATTTATCTGCGGGTCCTTATTATAATATTTTCATGATTTAAATCTCCCTTTTGATTTATATATGCTTCCCTTGTCTTAGAAACTATTATTTGAGTTTTCCTCTTTTGATATACCATAAATGGACAAACCCTTCACTTGCAAACTTCTTGAGACATCAGTTGGCATCATATGTTTTAGATTTTCCTTTATGTCTAAGCTTCATAAACGTCATCAAAATTGAGGATATTGATTGTATAAAAAACGTCATCTCTTAAAATGGAGTAAAAACTCAACACTGAACATAATAGGATAAAACCAAATTTTCCTCTTTACAATTAACTTCCATTGATTCTAGGTCAACTAAAATCTATTTGTAATAAAACAAAATGTTTTAGCAGTTTCTTCTATCTTATAGCTTGGTTAGAAATAATTTCTGCATTCTAGTGATCAGATCTTTTTCATGCATCTCTTCCGTTTTAGCCAAATGGCATTCTATATTCTTTTCCTGCAGAGCCTCTTGCATAATTTTGTTATAAAGATAGAGTTGAGTATGAGCTACGGATTTATATTCTTTTTTTGTGTAGTGGTCAAGTGTTCTTTTCTTTTACTGCCTAATCTATACAATACATCATCAATATCTGTTTAGACTAATAATACTCACATAATCACATATCATAATGAGAACCAGGTAACTAGATTTATCATACAAATATCATAATTCATTGATATCATAGTGTCTACTAAAAGCTTTTGATGTTTAAATAAAGTCAACAAAAACCTTTCTAGGTTTAAGGAAAATTGACTATAACATTTCCAGGTTTAAAGAAATCAAATTTTATGCCACTTATTGTAAAGTATATAAAGAGAAAAAAACACAAACAATTTTGGGATGAAAACCCTTTCGAGGAAAAGCACAAAACACAAGACAATATATTTTTAATTGACGAAGGTGGAAAGGAGGGTTATAAGAAAACCAATGTAAAACAAATAATGAGAAAACTACCATAAAACCAAGATTAAAGATATATATCCTATTTAAAGACTAACAACTAGAATCATACACTAATTCTAAGCTATATCTACCAATCTAAAGCAAATAATGAGAAAACTACCATAAAGCCAAATCAAAAAATAGTTGCAGATATTTTAACAATTACTATTTTGGCATTTTATTTTTCGACGGGTTGGAGCCTTGAGAGCTATCTTTATCATTCAAGTTTTTATAATTTTTTGATAGTATGAAGTTAAAAAAGTGATGTACTAGCTCAAATTTTGTAATGAAAAGTTCCATATAATTGCTATTGATTTTTTAGAAGTACTTAAAAGGTACAAAATCTTAGAAATACATGTATTAGATACTATACCATTATGTTAACCAAGTTTTAAAAAAATAAACTAAAGTCTACAAAGTTTAGCAATACCTGTATTAGACACAATCTTGGTAAGACCGGAACAGCCAGGCCCACCTGATAGCATAAACATGATAGGGTCGTTATCCGGGCTCCCTTCAGACTCGACGAAGTAATAAAATAACTGCACATCATCGGACTCTCCAACGCCAATGTAACTAAAAGTATATATTAATAAGAGTATTAGAATAAAATTAGATCGTGGATTTTGAAGGCGATTGAATATTCAAAATCTTAGATTATCCCCAACCAAGGTGGCAAATAATTTTAACTCCCAAGTTTCTACTTGTATAAAACACAGAAGGAAAAGCTTTAATTATATATGGGTTGATTGGGCTATTAACCCGTTTCATGTTTCTT